>NW_027362769.1:167358717-167407698 GCF_046119375.1 Phyllobates terribilis
TCCTAATTCACAACATGATCATATCAGGCTAATAATGGTTACTTGCCAGATCAGATACCCTCACTAAGTAGAGCAACTGTACTGCTCCCCTAAAAGGGTTCATTCGCTTTCTGCTGGGACCTCCTTCACAGCTCCACATAGAGCTGCAAATCAGGTCTCCTGACTTCTGCCTCACAGCCATCAGTCTCCAGACTACCACCTGAGGGGTGAAGGCTGCTTGTATTAGAGCAGGTCCTGGCCTACACCTCCTCTTGCAATCCTCCTTTTTATGAGCTCGCCCTCATCTAAGCGTGATGGTACAAAATATCTCCATCAGCACCAGACACTTCCTTGGCCTAGACAACCCTCTGGGCTTTACCTGCCTCATCTCCCAGAAGACGGCCATTTCTCTATCCGGTCTTTGTACCTCACAAGGGATAGCACTGAAGTCAGTCCTCCAGCTTCCATAACAATTTGAACATACTATACACAGTTCAACATCTACATGTGGTGTACAGACATCCAAGTGGTTATAAAAGATGGAGTCCAGGACCAGCAGGGAGGACTATTAACTGTTTTTGTGCGCTTTCAATTTATCTTTCTCTTATTCCAAGACCCACAACTTTTATTTTACGGTCGACATAGCCGTGTGAGGGCTTGTTTTTTTTTTGTGGGATGAGCTGTACTTTTGAATGACGCCATCTATTTTATCATGATATACTGGAAAGCGGTAAAAAAAAATTCCAACTATGGAAAAAAAAGGAGCAATTCCACAATATATATATATTTTTTATTTACAGCGTTCAATTTGCAGTAACCATCACCTGGCGATATGATTCTTCAGTTCAGTACAATTAGACTACATCACATGATGAGCTTTTATCGCGTATTGTCGCTGCGGCTAAAAAGCAGCGTTTTACAATACCAGCAAAGTGTATAGGATTTACAGAAATCTCATGTCCACTGTGCTGCTTTTTTACTCTGTGTAAATTGACCTGAGGTGCGTTTTTCCAATTTGCAGCATATTAATTTCTCTTGTGGGTATACTGAGTTTTCTGTGTGGAATTTCCACATCTAATGTAAAAACACGCACATGCGTCTTTAGTGCTTTTACGTTGTGTAAACTCATCAAAACCGCATGCAGTCCGCATCTAAGAATGTCAATACCAGAAAGTTTAAAAAACAAAGCAGCTTTATTGACACACCAAACAGAGACCAAAAACGCATCAAAAACACAATGAAATAAAAATACAGGTAAACTAAGGTCAAAAACTCAACAAACACTGATCATGAGAAGGTAGCTTTACGGTGATACTGTGGCACCCTGCTACAACAGGTACCACAGGACCCAAAAGGGTGCATGGACGGACTTCTCCACAAGAGGCCCTCACTACAAACAGACATCTCCACCCTTCCACCTCATATCACCAGCGGGAGCCCTGTTAGGGATATATATATGGAGGGTGGAGCCAGGAAGATCAGTTTAGTGAGAGAATGTGCAGCCACTGAGAGCAGTGAAGACGCAGCACGTCAGCTGCTGTATTGAGGGCCCCGAGTGTGGCCGGAGGCAAAGAGGAAAGGAGAGAGAAATTGAGGGGGCAGAGGAGCATCATAGGCTCACCCAGAGACACAAACCAGACACCGGGTCCACGCCTATAGAGTCCTCTATACCCACTAGGGACTAGCGGCATACCAGGAGGCTTCCAGACCCCTGGTCATCCTGAAGCTACCAGCAATAACAGGACTAGGAACCACGTAGGCCCCGGCGTCCAGGGATAGTGGTTGCCAAAGAAAGGTCCTACTACCAAGCGGTCAGGTGAGAGAGCAGCACAACACAGAAGCTAGGCCAAGTTCCAGGCTGGCTAGAACCTTAGAGAGAGGAAGACACGGATCATGAGGCCTTATACCCGCTCACTGGGGAGAAGTCCTGAAGTGCACCTGTCACAAACTGATCGGAGCCACGTGCCCCTGATCCTCCCTCACAACTTCCGTGAGTTCCGGGTTTAGGATAATGTGAAGCGAGCTTATATATTTCTTATATTTATTTACTCAAAAGAGCGATGCTAGGTACAATATATACAAGCGGTTACAAGATATATATATATATACAGTAGTCAGACAAATACAGTAAGGAAGCAGTAATACGATACAGTAAAATTAAAAGGAATAAAAGTGAATATACCACACTTTCATCAAAGGTCTCTGGACACGGCAGGAAGGGTGCTGTCATGGGTCCAGGGCGGTTCCTAGTGTCTTTCTGCCCATCTGTAGCGACAGGTGACCCTCAACAGAAGACCCCTCCTCTCTCACAGAGGGACACATTTATACATAACTTGGGCAGGGCAGAAAATAGGCGATTTACATGTAATCTCCTCTTCCCTTCTATCAGACATTTCATAATCCATTTCCCAGCAATATCCTCATTGTAAGGTGCACATGGTAATTGATCTAACACAGTAGCTTTCCCCTGACTTCAGAGGTAATTCAATTAGTTATTCCTCATTGCCATGATTCAATTAGCTCCCCCATACTCTTGTCAGGAATATGTGTTTGCACTACAAAGGTGTATATCCTTGCTGACCTGTATTCAATTCGCTCCTGGGGTCCTTTGAAGTCAGACAGACTAGCATTCCGGCTGAGACTTTCATAACTGGGAATATGAATTTCCAGTCCCTGGCCTCACCACACCTCCCCCTTTTAGAGTGCGTTCGGAGGAAGATCTCATCGGTCATCATCCGCAAGCACTTCAGCTGCCTCCCCTTGCCGGGATAACCCATCTGCGTTACCGTGGGCCCGGCCGGACTTATACCAAACATCAAAGTTGTAGTGTTGGAGAGCTAGGCTCCAACGCAACAACCTTCCGTTCTCACCGGCTACTCGAGATAGCCAAGTGAGGGGGTTGTGGTCCGTCACCACGGCGAAATGGCGCCCGTACACGTATGGCTGCAGATGCTGCAGAGCCCACATGATCGCCAGGCATTCCTTCTCCAACGTAGAGTAGGCCACTTCCCTCGGCAGAAGTTTCCGGCTGAGGTATTGAACAGGGTGCTCTTGACCTGCTACGTCAGGTTGGCTCAGCACCGCACCGAGTCCGTAAGTGCTGGTGTCAGTCTGTACTACAAGCGGCCGGGAATCGTCGTACGCCTGGAGTACAGGGGCTCCTGCCCGGGCAGCTTTCAAGGCCTGGAAGGAGCGTTCGCAGTCCGCTGTCCAGTTGACAGCTTACGGCAGCTTCTTCTTGGTGAGGTCTGTCAGGGGTTTGGGCAGGGCACTATAGTCCTGTACGAACTTCCTATAGTACACGGCCGTACCCATGAAAGACATCACCTGTTTCTTGGTCCTTAGGGTTGGCCAGGTCGTGATTGCATCCACCTTGCCGGATTCTGGTCTCAGTTTCCCCTCACCTACCCGGTGTCCCAGGTATTGGACCTCGGTCATGCCCATCTCACACTTTCCCGGCCTGATGGTCAAGCCTGCCCGGTGGATCCGCCCTGGGACCTCTGACAGGTGCCGAAGGTGTTCCTCCCAAGTGGGGCTGAAGACGGCAATGTCATCCAGGTACGCAGCTGCGAACCCTTCGCACCCTGACAGCAAGGTGTTGACCATCCGCTGGAAAGTGGCGGGGGCATTCTTCATGACAAATGGCATGACAGTGGGCTCATACAGTTCAAAAGGAGTGATAAAGGCTGATTTCTCCTGTGCCTCTGGGGATAGGGGAATCTGCCAGTATCCTCGGCTCAAGTCCATGATGGTCAAGTACTGAGCCTTGCCCAACCGGTCAAGCAGGTCGTCGATGCGCGGCATGGGGAACGCGTCATCGGCGGTAATGGCATTGAGCCCCCTGTAATCCACACAGAACCGGGTCGTCCGGTCCTTTTTGGGTACGAGGACTACAGGTGAGGCCCATGCGCTGGCGGACGGGCGGATCACCCCCAGCTCCAGCATCTCGGCAATCTCCTTCCGCATTTGCTCCTGTACCTCCAAGGAGACGCGATATGCCATTCGCCGGATAGGGGCGTGATTCCCCGTGTCCACTCGGTGGACTGCCAGCTTTGTCTGCCCGGACTTTCCCGAGAGGAGGCCAGGGAAAGGGCGCATGACCTCCTTCAGCTGGGACCGTTGGTCCTCCGACAGAAGGATGTTCATGGGGGCATCCTCCATGGACACTCCCGCACGGACATGTGAGAGCAGATCCATGAGGTCCTCCTACTCCCCTTCCTCCGGCAGACTGCACACCGGAAAGGCACAGGCTTCCCTGTCATGATGCGCTTTCATCATGTTGACATGGAAGACCTTCTACCTGTTTCGGACCGGGTCAATTGTGACCAGGTAATTGACCTTGCTGAGCTGTTGATGCACGTCATAAGGGCCCTCCCATCTTGCCTGAAGCTTGTCCTGGGGCACAGGGACTCTGACCCATACTTTCTGCCCTTCCTGGTATGTCCTCTCCCGAGCATTCTGGTCATACCAGCTCTTCTGCTCTGCCTGGGCCTGGACCATGTTGTCATGCACCAGCTGCGTCAGAGCCTGCATTCTGTCACGGAATCGCAAGACAAATTCCACGACTGAAATGCCCGGGGTGGCTGCTTCTTCCTCCCAGGATTCTCTCACGAGAGCAAGGGGTCCCCGTACCCGTCTTCCGTACAGGAGCTCGAAGGGGGAGAACCCCATAGAGGCTTGAGGCACTTCCCAGTAAGCAAACAACAGATGTGGGAGGTGTCGCTCCCAGTAGCGTCCCTGGCACTCGACCAACATTCAGATCATCTGTTTCAACGTGCCATTGAACCGTTCACACAGGTCATTAGTCTGTTGGTGATACGGGCTGGACACCAGATGTAATGTAAAAACACGCACATGCGTCTTTAGTGCTTTTACGTAGTGTAAACTCATGAAAACCGCATGTAATTCGCATCTAAGAATGTCAATACCAGAAAGTTTAAAAACAAAGCAGCTTTATTTAAAGCATGACACACCCAACAGAGATCAAAAACACGTCAAAAACAAAATGAAATAAAAATGCAGGTAAACTAAGGTCAAAAACTCAACAAACACTGATCATGAGAACGTAGCCTTATGGTGATACTGTGGCACCCTGCTACAACAGGTACCACAGGACCCAAAAGGGTGCATGGATGGACTTCTCCACAAGAGGCCCTCACTACAAACAGACACATCCACCCTTCCACCTCATACCACCAGAAGGAGCCTTTTTAGGGATATATATATGGAGGGTGGAGCCAGGAAGATCAGTTTAGTGAGAAAATGTGCTGCCACTGAGAGCACTGAAGACGCAGCACATCAGCTGATGTATGTAGGGCCCCGAGTGTGGCCGGAGGCAAAGAGGAGAGGAGAGAGGAATTGAGGGGGCAGAGGAGCATCATAGGCTCACCCCAAGACACAAAGTGGACACCAGGTCCGCAACTATAGGGTCCTCTATACCCAGTAGGGACTACCGGCATACCAGGAGGCTTCCAGACCCCTGGTCATCCTGAAGCTACCAGCAATAACAGGACTAGGAACCACGAAGGCCCCGGCGTCCAGGGATAGTGGTTGCCAAAGAAAGGTCCTACTACCAAGCGGTCAGGTGAGAGAGCAACACAACACAGAAGCTAGGCCAAGTTCCAGGCTGGCTAGAAGCTTAGAGAGAGGGAGACACGGATCAGGAGGCCTTATACCCGCTCTCTGAGGAGAAGTCCTGAAGTGCACCCTTCCTAGCAAGTACCCTGGACCATACCTGCTGTTACACCAGTAAAGGTACTGAAGTGTGGCACCCTGCTGCTCACAGGTACCACAGCACCCAGGGGGCATGGACGAACTTCTCCACTAAAGGCCCTCATTACATACAAACACGTCCACCCTTCCACCTCACACCACCAGAGGGAGTCCGTTAGGGATATACATATGGAGGGTGGAGCCAGACAGCTGAGTTTAGTCAGTTAGTTGTTAGTGAGTGTGCTGGCACTTAGACCAGTGAAGACACAGCACACTGTCTTCAGTGCTTAGGCGAGCCAAGGCTTACAGCACGAGTTGAGTTCTGAGGGCCCCGAGTGTGGCCGAAGGCAAGAGGAAAAAGGAGAGAGGAGTGGATGGGGCAGAAGAGCATCATAGGCTCACCCCAATATATAAACTGGACACCGGGTCCGCGCCTACAGGGTCCCTTTATACCCAGTAGGGATCACCGGCATTCCAGGAAGACTACAAGTCCCTGGACAACCTGAAGCTAGACCCGCTATAGGACCAGGAACCACAAGGCCCCAGCATCCAGGGAAAGTGATTATCAGCAGAAGGTCCTACTACTGAGCGATAGGTGAAGGAACAGCACGACACATAAGCTAGTCCCAGTTGCAGGCTGGCCAGGAGCACACAGAGAGGCAGACACGGACCAGGAGGTTTTATACCCGCTCACTGGGGAGAAGTCCTGAAGTGCACCCATCCTAATGAGTACCCTGGACCGTACCTGTCATCCGCACCAGTAAAGGTATTGAAGCAAATCCCCAGTCTCTGTCAGTTACTCCTGCTGCGCCATCCCGCCAGCACTACAAGCCCCAGCATCACCACCTACCAATCTGGTTAAAGCCGGTTCAAGCAGGTTCAATCTGGATCAATCTGGTTCAAGACGGTTCAAGCCGGTTCAGTCTGGTTCAAGCTGGTTCAAGCCGGTTCAAGCTGGTTCAAGCTGGTTCAATCTGGTTCAAGCCGGTTCAATCCGGTTCAATCTGGTTCAAGCCGGTTCAATCCGGTTCAAGCCGGTTCAATCCGGTTCAATCTGGTTCAAGCCGGTTCAAGCTGGTTCAAGCTGGTTCAATCTGGTTCAAGCCGGTTCAATCCAGTTCAATCTGGTTCAAGCCGGTTCAATCCGGTTCAAGCCGGTTCAATCCGGTTCAATCTGGTTCAAGCCGGTTCAATCTGTTTCAAGACGGTTCAATCCGGCTCAAGCTGGTTCAATCTGGTTCAAACCGGTTCAAACTGGTTCAAGCCGGTTCAATCTGGTTCAAACCGGTTCAATCTGGTTCAAACCGGTTCAATCTGGTTCAAACCGGTTGAAACCGGTTCAATCCAGTTGAATCCGGTACAATCTGCTTCAAACCGGTTCAATCTCGTTCAATCTTTTTCAAGCCGGTTCAAGCCTGTTCAATCTGATTCAATCTGGTTCAATCCGGTTCAATCCGGTTCATTCTGGTTCAATCTGGCCTGGAGTAGTGTTGCCGTCCTGGGCAGTACTCCATCCTAACCTGAGAGAAGGAGATGCCACACCTCTAGGTGAGGTGCAGTGCCTCTGTGGGGCCACATACATAGCCTCCGGTCCAGGGTCTCATACCGGTGAATCCCCCGCACCGTATCTGCAGTCACTCTGTATCACTTATGACTGGACAACCCCTCTAATGATCAGTGGTCCCACTGGCCAGAAATCAATCATCTATCCATGGTAGCAGGGCACTTTTCTAAATGTGTTTCCCCTCATAGTAGGCCGGGAACAACCAAGAGCTGAAGAGACACAATATTCTGTTAGGTGTGATGTCCAGTTATACATATTTCTGTGACTGCATAGGGTCAGCCTTCATTGAGAGGGGCTGCCATTACATTCAAAAGCTGGATGCCAACCTCCATGGCTAGGTGGGATGTACATGGTCAAGTGACCAAATATTTTCCCCAAAAACACAAGAAAAATGAAATGTACACTAGTGGACATCCCTCTTAAGACACAACTCAATGGTTAATCCATGCATGTATGAAATATGGTGCTAGTTCAGAAGGGTAATTATAGATCAGGAATGCCACTGGACAAGGTATCAGAGTGGACCTCTTATAGATGGAGCCATGGCTTGGAGGCCCTGGGTGGCTGAGAAGCAATAATAGGTCTGGTGATTGCCACAGGGTGTCTTTACTTATCATACACTTCCCCTGCTGCTATGCATGGTCCAATACCCCCTTGTGACACCATCTTTAAGTATATTTAAAGGGATTGCCTTGAACACCATCTGCCACAGTTCAGGTCTTGTACTCACTTGGACAGCTTCCATACCAAAGCTTTGAATGTCCACATTCCTCTTGCTCACCAATACTTCCCCCTCATTGTAGCCAACTCACTGGTCCACTAAGACAAGGATCTTCCTATATCCCAAACACGACCGAACTACCGCCTTTCCCAAGGCTTCAGCACAAACGCAACACTGGTCTGATACCAAGCTGACTACTATCAACCCAGTAGAATCCACAGAGCTGATCCTACACTTCTGGTGGCTCACATGGGACACTAGTGGGCTTCCTAATTCACAACATGATCATATCAGGCTAATAATGGTTACTTGCCAGATCAGATACCCTCACTAAGTAGAGCAACTCTACTGCTCCCCTGTAAGGGTTCATCCGCTTTCTGCTGGGACCTCCTTCGCAGCTCCACATAGAGCTGCAAATCAGGTCTCCTGACTTCTGCCTCACTGCCGTCAGTCTCCTGACTACCACCTGAGGGGTGAAGGCTGCTTGTATTAGAGCAGGTCCTGGCCTACACCTCCTCTTGCAATCCTACTTTTTATGAGCTCTCCCTCATCTAAGCGTGGTGGTACAAAATATCTCCATCAGCACCAGACACTTCCTTGGCCTAGACAACCCTCTGGGCTTCACCTGCCTCATCTCCCAGAAGATGGCCATTTCTCTATCCGGTCATTGTACCTCACAAGGGATGTCACTGAAGTCAGTCCTCCAGCCTCCATAACAATTTGAACATACTATACACAGTTCAACATCTACATGTGGATGTACAGTCATCCAAGTGGTTATAAAAGATGGAGTCCAGGACCAGCAAGGAGGCTGCTGAACACTGAAGAACTCTTCAGGTCACAGAGCGCTAGCGTTCTACTTCCATCCAGCTGCTCCACAACTGCTGGAACTTGTAGTATTAAAGATCATCGGCCTACTGGATCCAAATATATTCACGAATGTTCTAAATTAGCCACATCCCTCGAATAAAAATAAGACCATTTTGTCATTAACCCCTTCCTGAACAGACTATTTACTGTTTTTGTGCGCTTTCAATTTATCTTTCTCTTATTCCAAGTCCCACAACTTTTATTTTACGGTCGACATAGCTGTGTGAGGGCTTGTTTTTTTTTGTGGGATGAGTTGTACTTTTGAATGACGCCATCTATTTTATCATGATATACTGGAAAGCGGTAAAACAAATTTCAACTGTGGAAAAAAAAGGAGCAATTCCACAATAGTTTTTTTATTTTTTATTTACAGCATTCAATTTGCAGTAACCATCACCTGGCGATATGATTCTTCAGTTCAGTACAATTAGGCTACATTCACATGATGAGCTTTTATCGCGTATTGTCGCTGCGGCTAAAAAGCAGCGTTTTACAATACCAGCAAAGTGTATGGGATTTACATAAATCTCATGTCCACTGTACTGCTTTTTTACTCTGTGTAAATTGACCTGAGGTGCGTTTTTCCAATTTGCAGCATGTTAATTTCTCTTGTGGGTATACTGAGTTTTCTGTGCGGAATTTCCACATCTAATGTAAAAACACGCACATGCGTCTTTAGTGCTTTTACGTAGTGTAAACTCATCAAAACTGCATGCAGTCCGCATCTAAGAATGTCAATACCAGAAAGCTTAAAAAACAAAGCAGCTTTATTTAAAGCATGACACACCAAACAGAGACCAAACACGCATCAAAAACACAAAGAAATAAAAATGCAGGTAAACTAAGGTCAAAAACTCAACAATCACTGATCATGAGAACGTAGCCTTATGGTGATAGTGTGGCACCCTGCTACAACAGGTACCACAGGACCCAAAAGGGTGCATGGACGTACTTCTCCACAAGAGGCCCTCACTACAAACAGAAATCTCCACCCTTCCACCTCATACCACCAGCGGGAGCCCTGTTAGGGATATATATATGGAGGGTGGAGCCAGGAAGATCAGTTTAGTGAGAGAATGTGCTGCCACTGAGAGCAGTGAAGACGCAGCACGTCAGCTGCTGTATTGAGGGCTCCGAGTGTGGCCGGAGGCAAAGAGGAGAGGAGAGAGGAATTGAAGGGGCAGAGGAGCATCATAGGCTCACCCCGAGATACAAACCGGATACTGGGTCTGCGCCTATAGGGTCCTCTATACCCACTAGGGACTACCGGCATACCAGGAGGCTTCCAGACCCCTGGTCATCCTGAAGCTACCAGCAATAACAGGACTAGGAACCACGAAGGCCCCGGCGTCCAGGGATAGTGGTTGCCAAAGAAAGGTCCTACTACCAAGCAGTCAGGTGAGAGAGCAACACAACACAGAAGCTAGGCCACGTTCCAGGCTGGCTAGCAGCTTAGAGAGAGGGAGACATGGATCAGGAGGCCTTATACCCGCTCACTGGGGAGAAGTCCTGAAGTGCACCCTTCCTAGCAAGTACCCTGGACCATACCTGCCGTTACACCACTAAAGGTACTGAAGTGTGGCACCCTGCTGCGCACAGGTACCACAGGACCTAGGGGACATGGACGGACTCATCCACAAGAGGCCCTCATTACATACAAACACCTCCACCCTTCCACCTCACACCACCAGAGGGAGCCCGTTAGGGATA
Organism: Phyllobates terribilis; assembly: GCF_046119375.1. Classification (NCBI taxonomy): domain Eukaryota; kingdom Metazoa; phylum Chordata; class Amphibia; order Anura; family Dendrobatidae; genus Phyllobates; species Phyllobates terribilis. Next base: position 167,369,274 of record NW_027362769.1, read on the forward strand.
TACATATGGAGGGTGGAGCCAGGCAGCTGAGTTTAGTCAGTTAGTTGTTAGTGAGTGTGCTGGCACTTAGACCAGTGAAGACCCAGCATGCTGGCTGCAGTGCTTAGGCGAGCAAAGGCCTACAGCAAGAGTTGAGTACTGAGGGCCCCGAGTGTGGCCGAAGGTAAGAGGAGAAAGGAGAGAGGAGTTGAGGGGGCAGAAGAGCATCATAGGTGTACCCCAATAAATAAACCGGATACCGGGTCCGCGCCTACAGGGTCCCTTTATATCCAGTAGGGATCACCAGCATTCCAGGAGGACTAAAAGTCCCTGGATGACCTGAAGCTAGACCCATTACAGGACCAGGAACCAGAAGGCCCCAGCGTCCAGAGAGAGTGGTTACCAGCAGAAGGTCCTACTACAGAGCGACAGGTGAAGGAACAGCACGACACATAAGCTAGGCCCAGTTGCAGGCTGGCCAGGAGCATACAGAGAGGCAGACACGACCAGGAGGCCTTACACCCGCTCACTGGGGAGAAGTCCTGAAGTGCACCCATCCTACTGAGTACCCTGGACCGTACCTGACATCCGCACCAGTAAAGGTATTGAAGTGAATCCCCTGTCTCTGTCAGTTATTCCTGCTGCGCCATCCCGTCTGCACTACAAGCCCCAGCATCACCACCTACCAATCTGGTTCAATCTGGTTCAAGCCGGTTCAATCTGGTTCAATCTGGTTTAAGCCGGTTCAAGCCGGTTCAATCTGATTCAAGCCGGTTCAAGCCGGTTCAATCTGGTTCAAGCCGGTTCAATCCGGTTCAAGCCGGTTCAAACCGGTACAATCTGGTTCAAGCCGGTTCAATCCGGTACAAGCCAGTTCAATCTGGTTCAAGCCGGTTCAAAACGGTTCAAACCTGGTCAATCTGGTTCAAACCGGTTCAATCTGGTTCAAGCCGGTTCAATCTGATTCAAACCGGTTCAAGCCAGTACAATCTGGTTCAAGCCGGTTCAATCCGGTACAAGCCAGTTCAATCTGGTTCAAGACGGTTCAAACCGGTTCATACCTGGTCAATCTGGTTCAAACCGGTTCAATCTGCTTCAAGCTGATTCAAACCGGTTCAATCTGGCTCAAACCGGTTCAATCTGGTTCAAACCAGTTCAATCTGGTTCAAACCAGCTCAATCTGGTTCAAACCGGTTCTAGCCAGTTCAATCTAGCTCAATCTGGTTCAAACCGGTTCAATCTGGTTCAAACCGGTTCAAACCGGTTCAAACCTGTTCAAACCGGTTCTATCCGGTTCAATCCGTTTCAATCTGGTTCAATCTGGCCTGGAGTAGTGTTGGGGTCCTGGGCAGTACTCCATCCTTACCTGAGAGAAGGAGATGCCACACCTCTAGGTGAGGTGCAGTACCTCTGTGGCGTCACATACATAGACTCCGGTCCCGGGACTCATACCGGTGAATCCCCCGCACTGTGTCTGCAGTCACTCTGTATCACTTATGACTGGACAACCCCTCTAATGACCAGTGGTCCCACTGGCCAGAAATCAATCATCTATCCATTGTAGCAGCGCTTTTTTCTAAATGTGTTTCCCCTCATAGTAGGCCGGGGACAACCAAGAGCTGCAGAGACACAATATTCTGTTAGGTGTGATGTCCAGTTATACATATTTCTGTGACTGCATAGGGTCAACCTTCATTGAGAGGGGCTGCCATTACATTCAAAAACTGGATGCCAACCTCCATGGCTAGGTGGGATGTACATGGTCAAGTGACCAAATATTTTCCTCAAAAACACAAGAAAAATTAAATGCACACTAGTGGACATCCCTCTTAAGACACAACTCAATGGTAAATCCATGCATATATGAAATATGGTGCTAGTTCACAAGGGTAATGATAGATCAGGAATGCCACTGGACACGGTATCAGGGTAGACTAAATCTAGATGGCTTGGAGGCCCTGGGTGGCTGAGAAGGAATAATAGGTCTGGTGATTGCCATAGGGTGTCTTTACTTATCATACACTTCCCCTGCTGCTATGCACAGGTACCACAGGACCCAGGGGGCATGGACGAACTTCTCCACAAGAGGCCCTCATTAAATACAAAAACCTCCTCCCTTCCACCTCACACCACCAGAGGGAGCCCGTTACGGATATATATATGGAGGGTGGAGCCAGACAGCTGAGTTTAGTCAGTTAGTTGTTAGTGAGTGTGCTGGCACTTAGACCAGTGAAGACGTAGCACGCTGACTGCAGTGCTTAGGCGAGCGAAGGCCTACAGCACGAGTTGAGTTCTCAGGGCCCCGAGTGTGGCCGAAGGCAAGAGGAGAAAGGAGAGAGGAGTTGAGGGGGCAGAAGAGCATCATAGGCTCACCCCGATATATAAACTGGACACCGGGTCCGCGCCTACAGGGTCCTTTTATACCCAGTAGGGATCACCGGCATTTCAGGAGGACTACAAGTTCCGGGACGGCCTGAAGCTAGACCCATTACAGGACCAGGTACCACAAGGCCCCAACGTCCAGGGAGAGTGGTTACCAGCAGAAGGTCCTACTACAGAGCGACAGGTGAAGGAACAGCACGACACATAAGCTAGGCCCAGTTGCAGGCTGGCCAGGAGCATACAGAGAGGCAGACACGACCAGGAGGCCTTACACCCGCTCACTGGGGAGAAGTCCTGAAGTGCACCCATCCTACTGAGTACCCTGGACCGTACCTGACATCCGCACCAGTAAAGGTATTGAAGTGAATCCCCTGTCTCTGTCAGTTATTCCTGCTGCGCCATCCCGTCTGCACTACAAGCCCCAGCATCACCACCTACCAATCTGGTTCAATCTGGTTCAAGCCGGTTCAATCTGGTTCAATCTGGTTTAAGCCGATTCAAGCCGGTTCAATCTGATTCAAGCCGGTTCAATCTGGTTCAAGCCGGTTCAATCCGGTTCAAGCCGGTTCAAACCGGTACAATCTGGTTCAAGCCGGTTCAATCCGGTACAAGCCAGTTCAATCTGGTTCAAGCCGGTTCAAAACGGTTCAAACCTGGTCAATCTGGTTCAAACCGGTTCAATCTGGTTCAAGCCGGTTCAATCTGATTCAAACCGGTTCAAGCCAGTACAATCTGGTTCAAGCCGGTTCAATCCGGTACAAGCCAGTTCAATCTGGTTCAAGACGGTTCAAACCGGTTCATACCTGGTCAATCTGGTTCAAACCGGTTCAATCTGCTTCAAGCTGATTCAAACCGGTTCAATCTGGCTCAAACCGGTTCAATCTGGTTCAAACCAGTTCAATCTGGTTCAAACCAGCTCAATCTGGTTCAAACCGGTTCTAGCCAGTTCAATCTAGCTCAATCTGGTTCAAACCGGTTCAATCTGGTTCAAACCGGTTCAAACCGGTTCAAACCTGTTCAAACCGGTTCTATCCGGTTCAATCCGTTTCAATCTGGTTCAATCTGGCCTGGAGTAGTGTTGGGGTCCTGGGCAGTACTCCATCCTTACCTGAGAGAAGGAGATGCCACACCTCTAGGTGAGGTGCAGTACCTCTGTGGCGTCACATACATAGACTCCGGTCCCGGGACTCATACCGGTGAATCCCCCGCACTGTGTCTGCAGTCACTCTGTATCACTTATGACTGGACAACCCCTCTAATGACCAGTGGTCCCACTGGCCAGAAATCAATCATCTATCCATTGTAGCAGCACTTTTTTCTAAATGTGTTTCCCCTCATAGTAGGCCGGGGACAACCAAGAGCTGCAGAGACACAATATTCTGTTAGGTGTGATGTCCAGTTATACATATTTCTGTGACTGCATAGGGTCAACCTTCATTGAGAGGGGCTGCCATTACATTCAAAAACTGGATGCCAACCTCCATGGCTAGGTGGGATGTACATGGTCAAGTGACCAAATATTTTCCTCAAAAACACAAGAAAAATTAAATGCACACTAGTGGACATCCCTCTTAAGACACAACTCAATGGTAAATCCATGCATATATGAAATATGGTGCTAGTTCACAAGGGTAATGATAGATCAGGAATGCCACTGGACACGGTATCAGGGTAGACTAAATCTAGATGGCTTGGAGGCCCTGGGTGGCTGAGAAGGAATAATAGGTCTGGTGATTGCCATAGGGTGTCTTTACTTATCATACACTTCCCCTGCTGCTATGCACAGGTACCACAGGACCCAGGGGGCATGGACGAACTTCTCCACAAGAGGCCCTCATTAAATACAAAAACCTCCTCCCTTCCACCTCACACCACCAGAGGGAGCCCGTTACGGATATATATATGGAGGGTGGAGCCAGACAGCTGAGTTTAGTCAGTTAGTTGTTAGTGAGTGTGCTGGCACTTAGACCAGTGAAGACGTAGCACGCTGACTGCAGTGCTTAGGCGAGCGAAGGCCTACAGCACGAGTTGAGTTCTCAGGGCCCCGAGTGTGGCCGAAGGCAAGAGGAGAAAGGAGAGAGGAGTTGAGGGGGCAGAAGAGCATCATAGGCTCACCCCGATATATAAACTGGACACCGGGTCCGCGCCTACAGGGTCCTTTTATACCCAGTAGGGATCACCGGCATTCCAGGAGGACTACAAGTTCCGGGACGGCCTGAAGCTAGACCCATTACAGGACCAGGTACCACAAGGCCCCAACGTCCAGGGAGAGTGGTTACCAGCAGAAGGTCCTACTACAGAGCGACAGGTGAAGGAACAGCACGACACATAAGCTAGGCCGAGTTGCAGGCTGGCCAGGAGCATACAGAGAGGCAGACATGGACCAGGAGGCCTTATATCCACTCACTGGGGAGAAGTTCTGAAGTGCACCCATCCTACTGAGTACCCTGGACCGTACCTGACATCCTCACCAGTAAAGGTATTGAAGCGAATCCCCTGTCTCTTTCAGTTACTCCTGCTGCGCCATCCCGCCTGCACTACAAGCCCCAGCATCACCACCTACCAATCTGGTTCAATCTGGTTCATGCCGGTTCAATCTGGTTCAAGCCGGTTCAATCTGGTTCAGTCCGGTTCAAGCCGGTTCAATCTGGTTCAATCTGGTTCAAGCCGGTTCAAGCAGGTTCAATCTGGTTCAAGCCAGAGCAATTTGGTTCAAGCCGGTTCAAGCCGGTTCAATCTGGTTCAAGCCGATTCAATCTGGTTCAAGCCGGTTCAAGTTGATTCAAGCCAGAGCAATCTGGTTCAAGCCAGTTCAAACCGGTTCAATCTGGTTCAATCTGGTTCAATCCAGTTCAATCTGGTTCAAGCCGGTTCAAGCAGGTTCAATCTGGTTCAAGCCAGAGCAATTTGGTTCAAGCCGGTTCAAGCCGGTTCAATCTGGTTCAAGCCGATTCAATCTGGTTCAAGCCGGTTCAAGTTGATTCAAGCCAGAGCAATCTGGTTCAAGCCAGTTCAAACCGGTTCAATCTGGTTCAATCTGGTTCAATCCAGTTCAATCTGGTTCAAGCCGGTTCAAGCTGGTTCAAGCCGGTTCAAGCTGATTCAAGCCGGTTCAATCTGGTTCAAGCCGGTTCAAACCGGTTCAATCTGGTTAAAGCCGGTTCAATCCGGTTCAATCTGGTTCAAGCCGATTCAATCTGGTTCAATCTGGTTCAAGCCGATTCAAGCTGGTTCAAGCCAGAGCAATCTGGTTCAAGCCAGTACAAGCCGGTTCAAGCCAGTTCAATCTGGTTCAAACCGGCTCAATCCGGTTCAGTCTGGTTCAATCCGGTTCAATCTGGTTCAATCTGGCCTGGAGTAGTGTTGGGGTCCTGGGCAGTACTCCATCCTTAACTGAGAGAAGTAGATGCCACACTTCTAGGTGAGGTGCAGTACCTCTGTGGTGCCACATACATAGCCTCCGGTCCCGGGTCTCATACCGGTGAATCTCCTGCACCGTGTCTGCAGTCACTCTGTATCACTTATGTCTGGACAATCCCTCTAATGACCAGTGGTCCCACTGGCCAGAAATCAATCATTTATCCATGGTAGCAGGGCACTTTTCTAAATGTGTTTCCCCTCATAGTAGGCCAGGGACAACCAAGAGCTGCAGAGACACAATATTCTGTTAGGTGTGATGTCCAGTTATACATATTTCTGTGACTGCATAGGGTCAGCCTTCATTGAGAGGGGCTGCCATTACATTCAAAAGCTGGATGCCAACCTCCATGGCTAGGTGGGATGTACATGGTCAAGTGACCAAATATTTTCCCCAAAAACACAAGAAAAATTAAATGTACACTAGTGGACATCCCTCTTAAGACACAATTCAATGGTTAATCCATGCATGTATGAAATATGGTGCTAGTTCAGAAGGGTAATTATAGATCAGGAATGCCACTGGACAAGGTATCAGAGTAGACCACTTATAAATGGAGCCATGGCTTGGAGGCCCTGGGTGGCTGAGAAGCAATAATAGGTCTGGTGATTGCCACAGGGTGTCTTTACTTATCATACACATCCCCTGCTGCTATGCATGGTCCAATACCCCCTTGTGACACCATCTTTAAGTATATTTAAAGGGATTGCCTTGAACACCATCTGCCACAGTTCAGGTCTTGCACTCACTTGGACAGCTTCCATACCAAAGCTTTGAATGTCCACATTCCTCTTGCTCACCAATACTTCCCCCTCATTGTAGCCAACTCACTGGTCCACTAAGACAAGGATCTTCCTATATCCCAAACACGACCGAACTACCGCCTTTCCCAAGGCTTCAGCACAAACGCAACACTGGTCTGATACCAAGCTGACTACTATCAACCCAGTAGAATCCACAGAGCTGATCCTACACTTCTGGTGGCTCACATGGGACACTAGTGGGCTTCCTAATTCACAACATGATCATATCAGGCTAATAATGGTTACTTGCCAGATCAGATACCCTCACTAAGTAGAGCAACTCTACTGCTCCCCTGTAAGGGTTCATCCGCTTTCTGCTGGGACCTCCTTCGCAGCTCCACATAGAGCTGCAAATCAGGTCTCCTGACTTCTGCCTCACTGCCGTCAGTCTCCTGACTACCACCTGAGGGGTGAAGGCTGCTTGTATTAGAGCAGGTCCTGGCCTACACCTCCTCTTGCAATCCTACTTTTTATGAGCTCTCCCTCATCTAAGCGTGGTGGTACAAAATATCTCCATCAGCACCAGACACTTCCTTGGCCTAGACAACCCTCTGGGCTTCACCTGCCTCATCTCCCAGAAGATGGCCATTTCTCTATCCGGTCATTGTACCTCACAAGGGATGGCACTGAAGTCAGTACTCCAGCCTCCATAACAATTTGAACATACTATACACAGTTCAACATCTACATGTGGATGTACAGACATCCAAGTGGTTATAAAAGATGGAGTCCAGGACCAGCAAGGAGGCTGCTGAACACTGAAGAACTCTTCAGGTCACAGAGCGCTAGCGTTCTACTTCCATCCAGCTGCTCCACAACTGCTGGAACTTGTAGTATTGAAGATCATCGGCCTACTGGATCCAAATATATTCACGAATGTTCTAAATTAGCCACATCCCTCGAATAAAAATAAGACCATTTTGTCATTAACCCCTTCCTGAACAGACTATTTACTGTTTTTGTGCGCTTTCCATTTATCTTTCTCTTATTCCAAGTCCCACAACTTTTATTTTACGGTCGACATAGCCGTGTGAGGGCTTGTTTTTTTTTGTGGGATGAGTTGTACTTTTGAATGACGCCATCTATTTTATCATGATATACTGGAAAGCGGTAAAACAAATTTCAACTGTGGAAAAAAAAGGAGCAATTCCACAATAGTTTTTTTATTTTTTATTTACAGCATTCAATTTGCAGTAACCATCACCTGGCGATATGATTCTTCAGTTCAGTACAATTAGGCTACATTCACATGATGAGCTTTTATCGCGTATTGTCGCTGCGGCTAAAAAGCAGCGTTTTACAATACCAGCAAAGTGTATGGGATTTAAAGAAATCTCATGTCCACTGTACTGCTTTTTTACTCTGTGTAAATTGACCTGAGGTGCGTTTTTCCAATTTGCAGCATGTTAATTTCTCTTGTGGGTATACTGAGTTTTCTGTGCGGAATTTCCACATCTAATGTAAAAACACGCACATGCGTCTTTAGTGCTTTTACGTAGTGTAAACTCATCAAAACCGCATGCAGTCCGCATCTAAGAATGTCAATACCAGAAAGCTTAAAAAACAAAGCAGCTTTATTTAAAGCATGACACACCAAACAGAGACCAAAAACGCATCAAAAACACAATGAAATAAAAATGCAGGTAAACTAAGGTCAAAAACTCAACAAACACTGATCATGAGAACGTAGCCTTATAGTGATAGTGTGGCACCCTGCTACAACAGGTACCACAGGACGCAAAAGGGTGCATGGACGTACTTCTCCACAAGAGGCCCTCACTACAAACAGAAATCTCCATCCTTCCACCTCATACCACCAGAGGGAGCCCTGTTAGGGATATATATACGGAGGGTGGAGCCAGGAAGATCAGTTTAGTGAGAGAATGTGCTGCCACTGACAGCAGTGAAGACGCAGCACGTCAGCTGCTGTATTGAGGGCCCCGAGTGTGGCCGGAGGCAAAGAGGAGAGGAGAGAGGAATTGAGGGAGCAGAGGAGCATCATAGGCTCACTCCGAGATACAAACCGGATACTGGGTCTGCGCCTATAGGGTCCTCTATACCCACTAGGGACTACCGGCATACCAGGAGGCTTCCAGACCCCTGGTCATCCTGAAGCTACCAGCAATAACAGGACTAGGAACCATGAAGGCCCCGGCGTCCAGGGATAGTGGTTGCCAAAGAAAGGTCCTACTACCAAGCGGTCAGGTGAGAGAGCAACACAACACAGAAGCTAGACCAAGTTCCAGGCTGGCTAGAAGCTTAGAGAGAGGAAGACACCGATCAGGAGGCCTTATACCCGCTCACTGGGGAGAAGTCCTGAAGTGCACCCTTCCTAGCAAGTACCCTGAACCATACCTGCCGTTACACCAGTAAAGGTACTGAAGTGTGGCACCCTGCTGCGCACAGGTACCATAGGACCCAGGAGGCATGGACGGACTTCTCCACAAGAGACCCTCATTACATACAAACACCTTCACCCTTCCACCTCACACCACCAGAGGGAGCCCGTTAGGGATATACATATGGAGAGGCAGCCAGGCCGCTGAGTTTAGTCAGTTAGTTGTTAGTGAGTGTGCTGGCACTTAGACCAGTGAAGACGCAGCACGCTGGCTGCAGTGCTTAGGCGAGCAAAGGCCTACAGCACGAGTTTAGTTCTGAGGGCCCCGAGTGTGGCCGAAGGCAAGAGGAGAAAGGAGCGAGGAGTTGAGGGGGCAGAAGAGCATCATAGGCTCACCCCAAAATATAAACCGGACACCGGGTCCGCGCCTACAGGGTCCCTTTATACCCAGTAGGGATCACCGGCATTCCAGAAGGACTACAAGTCCCTGGATGACCTGAAGATAGACCCATTACAGGACCAGGAACCACAAGGCCCCAGCGTCCAGGATGAGTGGTTACCAGCAAGAAGGTCCTACTACCGAGCGACAGGTGAAGGAACAGTATGACACATAAGCTAGGCCCAGTTGCAGGCTGACCAGGAGCATACAGAGAGGCAGACACGGACCAGGAGGCCTTATACCCGCTCACTGGGGAGAAGTCCTGAAGTGCACCCATCCTACTGAGTACACTGGGCTGTACCTGACATCCGCACCAGTAAAGGTATTGATGCGAATTCCCTGTCTCTGTCAGTTACTCCTGCTGCTCCATCCCGCCTGCACTACAAGCCCCAGCATCACCACCTACCAATCTGGTTCAAGCCGGTTAAAGCCGGTTCAAGCCGGTTCAATCTGGTTCAAGCCGGTTCAATCTGGTTCAAGCCGGTTCAATCTGGTTCAATCCAGTTCAATATGGTTCAAGCCGGTTCAAGCCGGTTCAATCCGGTTCAATCTGGTTCAAGCCGGTACAAACCGGTTCAATCTGGTTCAAGCCAGTTGTAAAATAAACACTCCTTTCTGTATTATTTTCTCTACTAAGGACTTCTCAAAGTATTAATATCACGATATTCTTATAAAAAAATGTATCGCTTTATTCTTGGATTGTCCATTAAAAAGAATCAGATTGCAGCAGGTACATACAGTGCTGGCCAAAAGTATTGGCACCCCTGCAATTCTGTCGGATAATACTCAGTTTCTTCCTGAAAATGATTGCAATCACAAATTGTTTGGTCTTATTCTCTTCATTTCATTTGCTTGCAAGGAAAAAACACAAAAGAGAATGAAGCAAAAATCAAATCATTGATCATTTCACACAAAACTCCAAAAAAGGGCCGGACAAAAGTATTGGCACCCTCAGCCTAATACTTGGTTGCACAACCTTTAGCCAAAATAACTGCGAACAACCGCTTCCGGTAACCATCAATGAGTTTCTTACAATGCTCTGCTGGAATTGTAGACCATTCTTCTTTGGCAAACTGCTCCAGGTCCTTGATATTTGAAGGGTGCCTTCTCCAAACTGCCATTTGAGATCTCTCCACAGGTGTTCTATGGGATTCAGATCTGGACTCATTGCTGGCCACCTTAGAAGTCTCCAGTGCTTTCTCTAAAACCATTTTATAGTGCTTTTGGAAGTGCGTTTTGGGTCATTGTCCTGCTGGAAGACCCATGACCTCTGAGGGAGACCCAGCTTTCTCACACTGGGCCCTACATTATGCTGCAAAATTTGTTGGTAGTCTTCAGACTTCATAATCCCATGCACACGGTCAAGCAGTCCAGTGCCAGAGGCAGCAAAGCAACCCCAAAACATCAGGGAACCTCCGCCATGTTTGACTGTAGGGACCGTGTTCTTTTCTTTGAATGCCTCTTTTTTTTTCTTGTACACTCTATGTTGATGCTTTTTCCCAAAAAGCTCTACTTTTGTCTCATCTGACCAGAGAACATTCTTCCAAAACGTTTTAGGCTTTCTCAGGTAAGTTTTGGCAAACTCCTACCATACAGTCCCTTTTCATTCAGACGTCAACGGATAGTACGGGTTGACACTGTTGTACCCTCGGACAGCAGGGCAGCTTGAACTTGTTTGGATGTTAGTCGAGGTTCTTTATCCACCATCCGCACAATCTTGCATTGAAATCTCTCGTCAATTTTTCTTTTCCGTCCACTTCTAGGGAGGTTAGCCACAGTGCCATGGGCTTTAAACTTCTTGATGACACTGCGCACGGAAGACACAGGAACATTCAGGTCTTTGGAGATGGACTTGTAGCCTTGAGATTGCTCATGCTTCCTCACAATTTGGTTTCTCAAGTCCTCAGACAGTTCTTTGGTCTTCTTTCTTTTCTCCATGCTCAATGTGGTACACACAAGGACACAGGACAGAGGTTGAGTCAACTTTAATCCATGTTAACTGGCTGAAAGTGTGATTTAGTTATTGCCAACACCTGTTAGGTGCCACAGGTAAGTTTCAGGTGCTGTTAATTACACGAATTAGAGAAGCATCACATGATTTTTCAAAGGGTGCCAATACTTTTGTCCACCCCCATTTTTAGGTTTGGTGTGGAATTATATCCAATTTGGCTTTAGGACAATTCTTTTTGTGTTTTTTTTCATTGAAGACAAATTAAATGAAGAGAATAATACCAAAGAATTTGTGATTGCAATCATTTTCAGGAAGAAACTGAGTATTATCTGACAGAATTGCAGGGGTGCCAATACTTTTGGCCAGCACTGTACAATAATTAGTTATAAAGTAATTGTCCATTTGTCCATAATTAGCTTAATTGTGAGATTCACCCATCTTTCCTTGGATCCTGGCTGGTAAATCACGTCTTTGTCCAGCATGTGTGTTAGGATGACACCATGTGTCCGTTGGCCTACGTCAGCTGCTTCCTCAGCGTGCAGATTCTCCTTCTGTGTCCTGTGGAATGGCAAGAGAACCCCCCTGCCTCCAACATGGGTTTTTATAGCACCTGTCATTCTACATATGGTAGTCAACTAAAAATACACACACAAATGACGCATGTCAACTAGAAACGATGGCTGATGCAATTCTTGTGCAATGTATAGAATTTAGGATTAAGAATAAAATGAATATCCATAATTAATTATTTAAGATTTCCCCCTTTTTTCAGGATGACAGACTTCAACTGAAAATCCTCAAAAGAAGATAGGTTCATCATTAGGATAACAATCATTTTTTCTTTCCTTCTTCCTTGGCAATATCATTTAATTTCCATAATAATAATAATATTCTCAATATCGGATTATTGTTATATAATGATGTGAATTCATGTTATGGTAAGCAGTGACTATTATTCATTTAACATGTATAATTATACTTCCCTAAATCTAAAACGAAGTAATCACGGGTCCAATCGTCATCATCTGATGTAATCGGGTCTTCGTCTCGTCTTCTTCTTGGTTCTTTTATAACACAGTCTTTAGATGAAAACTCCTTTGAAATAAATTATAGCGTGTAGATATTGTACAGTCCATAATTGTATTCATTATTGATCAGTCCATAAACTGTGCTCTTTATTAGAAAGGTCATGTGTGTCAATTGATAAGAAAACAAAGTCCATAGATGAAATGTAGCTTTAATATCTGTGCAGTGTCACCTGGATTTACGTTGGATTGTCTTTGGATAGTTCTGGAATCCTCCGTGTCGTCCGCACTGGTCTCTTGTCACTTTTGGAACGGATGTGACATCTTTGTTCAGCAAAGCAGGGGCTGAACTACCGCCCGTGCAGCCCGTTCATTGAACGGGGGCCCCGAGGGAGAGGGGGCCCCTCCAGCCTCCAGCAGGGCCGCCATCAGGGCATGACTGTCCTGACTCCAGTATGGGGCCCGGCCGGTAGGGGCCCCCTCGGAGCCCCGTTGGGGACCCCCCTCTTGTGCGTCTCTCTCCTCATGGGGCCTCCGGCCCCATGCTAAGCGCCGGGTCCGGGACATCTCAGCGCTGCGCTGCTGCGACAGCGCCTTCATGATTCCCCTGACTTCCGGTCATGTGACGGCGCCGTCACATGGCCGGAAGTCAGGAGAACCTGGTGTCAGCGATTTGGACGAGCGCCAGGATTCTGCAGGGATCGCATGGGGGTAAGTATAACAAGTGTTATTTTTTTTTAAATACAATTAACTTGGAGTCGGAGGAATGGGAGATGAGAGATGCATATGTGGGGGGGGAGATGAGAGATGCACACGTGGGGGGGGGAGATGAGAGATGCACACGTGGGGGGGAGATGAGAGATGCACATGTGGGGGGGAGATGAGAGATGCACATGTGGGGGAGGGGAGATGAGAGATGCACATGTGGGGGGGAGATGAGAGATGCACATGGGGGGGGTTTGAGAGCTGCACATGGGGGGGGTTTGAGAGCTTGCCATGGGGGGGGTTGAGAGCTGCACATGGGGGGGTGAGAGCTGCACATGGGGGGGATAAGAGCTGCACATGGGGGAATTGGGAGTAGGGGGATAATGAGCTGCACATAATGAATGTGGGGTGGGGGAGAGTAAATGATAAATGATGATGGGGTGGGGAGAGCACGGACATGATATAATGAATTGGGGCAGGGGGTTGCATGTAAATAATGAATGCGGGGAGCAGGAAGTAAAGAGTAGGGGGCGTTGCTTATGCAGGAGTGTAACTGGTAACAAATTGGCGGAAAGAGTAGAGGTTCTAATTAAATTATATATTAAGTGCCTATTTACAGTTAATGGGGGCACCGTGGTGGATTACAATTTATATTTGGAATGGTAGGTTGCATAATAACTAACCATATATTGATGGTGGATGCACGTCTGTATTCAGCTGCGTAATGTAGAAGTTGGAGAATATGCTCTAGATAACTGTGTTATTTTATGCAGAGAAGAGTCCTGGCTGGAAGACGTGATGGCGGTCTGTGCTGGATGAAGGAGAAAAGCGTAGCTGAAGGACTTCACCTAGAGACATCACCAGTGAGTCAGTGTATTACATGTACACTTACACTATATACTATGTACTGAGCTCCTGTGTATAATGTCACTGGTGATCACTGTATTACCTGTACACTATATTCAGAGCTCCTGTGTATAATGTCACTGGTGATCACTGTATTACCTGTACACTGACACTATATACAGAGCTCCTGTGTATAATGTCACTGGTGATCACTAGATTACCTGGACACTTACATTATACATACCATGTATATTAGTAATGTGGTGGTAATATTAGTAATGTGGTGGTAATATGTGGTCTGGTCATGGTGTGGCAGTTTTTCTCCCTTCTGTGTGGTATTATTCGGTCACTATGTTGTGGTAATATGTGGTCTGGTCATGATGTGGCGGTATTCCCTGTATGTGGTATTATTGATCATTTTAAAAAAAAATGTATATGACACATTCCCTTAAAGAAAACTAAATAAAAATATATCTAAAAAGAGTATTGGATATTTTAAGAAAATTTTAATAGGTTAGAGTAGGGCCCGGCCAGAAGAGTCTACCTTATCGTGGTGGCGGCTTTAAAAATCTTTTGGCCAAAACAAAAGCTGCTGGCTATGCATGTGGTGCCGTCACATGGCCGAACGTCAGGAGAACCTGGTGGCAGCGACGTGGACTAGCGCCAGGATTCTGCAGGGATCGCATTGGGGTAAGTATAACAAGTTTTATTTTTTTAAATACAATTAATTAACTAGGAGTGGGGGGAATCAGAGATGCACGGGGGGGAATCAGAGATGCACGGGGGATGAGAGATGCACGGGGGATGAGAGATGCACGAGGGGTGAGAGATGCACGGGGGGGGTGAGAGATGCACGGGGGGGTGAGATGCACATGGGGGGGGGATGAGAGATGCACATGGGGGATGAGAGATGCACATGGGGGGATGAGAGATGCACATGGGGGGGATGAGAGATGTACATGGGGGGATGATAGATGCACATGGGGGCATGAGAGATGCACATGGGGGCATGAGAGATGCACGGGGGGGCATGAGAGATGCACATGGGGGGATGAGATCTGCACATGGGGGGATGAGAGCTGCACATGGGGGGGATGAGATCTGCACATGGGGGGGATGAGAGCTGCACATGGGGGGGTGAGAGATGCACATGGGGGGGTTATGTTTACATAACTTTGTTGCCTTATGAAGGGAGGGGGGGGGCCCAAAACTTTCTTGCACAGGGGCCCACTACAGTCTGTGTCCGCCCCTGCAGCAAAGCAAGGGTTAACTTGACACTTCCCTGCTTTATATAGCACCATAACCAGTACTCAGTCCTTTATGTACAGGACACATATGTCAGGTATTACCTGTTCACCAGCTTTCATTGAAGCGTTGCAGGTGATAAGAAAACACTGGAACGTGATGAAACTTGAACACCACACAGTTCATTTAGGATCATCGTCCTCTGCAGTCCTGGTTATCAGTGGTGTGAATTGTATTGTATGTATTTTACACAGTCTATTATAACACTCAGCATTCACACCTGTTACCTTCTGAGACTTCCGGATAACGGTTGCTTCTTCTTGTAACTTTTGAGAATCTGTTTAATTTATAAAAAGTCTTTATTAAGATAGAATTCATAATTGTGATGTCTTGATTGAAGTCTTCATTCCCTAATCTGATACCAAATCTGGCAATTTTCCTAACCTATAATATCACAGCGTACCATAGCAATCAATAATATCCATCTAATTATTATCAAAATATTAAAATAAATTATGTTTGGAATAATAAACAATAATAGATAATAATTCATTATTAATCAAGTTCTTCATGTGATAAAAATATTTTTATGTCATAGGTGTAATTACCTTTTCCAACCCATAGGTGTCAGTGTGTTTTGAAACAACAAGTGTTTATATCTTTATTAAACCAATGATACCAAAGAAAGTATACTCATGAATAGTGTTGAGCGATACCTTCCGATATCAGGAAATATCGTATCGGATTGGATCGGGCCGATACCCAAAAAGTATCGGATATCGCCGATTCCGATACCGGAAACCAATGCAAGTCAATGGGACACAAATATCGGAATGAAAATAAACCCTTTCTTTCCTTGTAGGTTAATTCTACATGAAGTAAAACAACTAAGAATAATGTAGAATGACATGAAAAGCCGGCAATTCATCAGCGCATACACCGGTACCCGACAATTTACAACAGAAAGAATAGAGCTTCACACATAGATTAGATAGATAGAAACATGTCAGTCACATATATATGAAGTACAGTGACAGTGTTGCTTACTGTACTTGTCCTTTAGTGTAAAGGAATTATTTAAAAAAATATTAGTGTTTTCGTGCACCGTCTCTTTAAAAAAGCCGGCCGGCAATTCAGCATCTGTACCCGACAATTTAGAATAGAAAGAATAGAGAATCATACATAGATTAGATAGATAGAAACATGTCAGTCACATATATATGAAGTACAGTGACAGTGTTGCTTACTGTACTTGTCATTTAGTGTAAAAGATTTATTTAAAAAAATATTAGTGTTTTCGTGCACCGTCTCTTTAAAAAAGCCGGCCGGCAATTCAGCATCTGTACCCGACAATTTAGAATAGAAAGAATAGAGAATCATACATAGATTAGATAGATAGAAACATGTCAGTCACATATATATGAAGTACAGTGACAGTGTTGATTACTGTTATTGTCATTTAGTGTTAAAATAAAGGATTTATTTAAAAAAAAATTGGCGTGGGGTTCCCCTTAATTTTAGGCTCTAGCGGAGGTTAAGCAGACAGCTGGGGCAAATGTTTGAAGCCTGGGAAGGGGGTAATACCCACGGAGCTTCCCAGGCTACTAATATCAGCCCCCAGCTGAATACCTAGCCTTTACTAGCTATTAAAATGGGGGAACCCCCCCAAAAAAATAACGTGGGGTCGCCCCTAATTTAATAGCTAGCAAAGGCTAGGCAGACAGCTGGGGGCTGATTTTAATAGCCCAGGAAGGGTGCCATGATTATTGGCCCCCTCCCAGGCTAGAAACACCAGCCGTCAGCCGCCCCAGAAATGGCGCATCCATAGGATGCGCCAATTCTGGCACTTAGCCTCGCTCTTCCCACTGCCCTGTAGCGGTGGCAGTGGGGTAATAGGGTTGGGGTTGATGTCAGCTTATAATGCCAGCTGACATCAAGCCCAGGTTAGTAATGGAGAGGCGTCTATAAGACACCCCCATTACTAACCCCATAGTCAAAGTTAAAAAAAAAACCACAAACACCCAGAATAAAGTCCTTTAATTGAAATAAAGACACAATTCTTTATTGTTCTAAATTAAACCATACTTACCATCACGCCCATTCCAGCTGAAGCCAACGATCTCCTGCAATAAAAGAAAAATAATAAAGCAACCTCATCCTTACCTTTCCATGGTTCCCACGACAGCTTCAGCTCTGCTACATCGAGATGACAGGCTGGACCGCAGCAGAACGCTGCCATCCAGCCTGTCATCCCGCAGACACTGAGAAGCGCAGGCATGCTTGCGCTCCTCAGTGTCTCTCTGACGTCATCCAGATGAGCCGAGTTCATGTCCAATGAACTCAGCTCACCTCATGCACGTCACTGACAACGTGGGAAAATTCTCACGCTGAAGTGCTGAGTGCAGGAGAATTTTCCCACGCTGTCAGTGACGTGCATGAGGTGAGCTGAGTTCATTGGACATGACCTCGGCTCATCTGGATGCCGTCACAGTGAGACACTGAGGAGCACAAGCATGCCTGCTCTTCTCAGTGTCTGCGGGATGACAGGCTGGATGGCAGCGTTCTCCTGCGGTCCAGCCTGTCATCTCGATGTAGCAGAGCTGAAGCTGTCGTGGGAGCCATGGAAAGGTAAGGATGAGGTTGCTTTATTATTTTACTTTTATTGCAGGAGATCGTTGGCTTCAGCTGGAATGGGCGTGATGGTAAGTATGGTTTAATTTAGAACAATAAAGAATTGTGTGTTTATTTCAATTAAAGGACTTTATTCTGGGTGTTTGTGTTTTTTTAAATACTTTAATAGAAATTCATGGTGGTCATGTCTAATATTGGCGTGACCCCATGAATTTCGGGCTTAGGGCCAGCTGATAATGCCAAGCTGGCCTTAACCCCTTTATTACCCAGTGAGCCACCGCACCAGGGCCCTGGATGAGTTGGGTACAGCGCCAGAAGATGGCGCTTCTATGAACGCGCCATTTTCTGGGGCGGCTGCGGACTGCAATTTGCAGCGCGGGTGGCCCAGAAAGCTTGGGTCTCCCTGCGCTGCGGATTCCAGCCCCCAGCTGCCTAGTTGTACCTGGCTGGACACAAAAATAGGGCGAAGCCCCCCGCATTTTTTTTTTTAATTATTTCATGAAATTCATGGAATAATTAAGAAAAAAAGGGCTTCCCTATATTGTTGTGTCCAACCAGGTACAAAGAGGCAGCTGGTGGTTGGGGGCAGCCCATTCCTGCCTGCTGTACCTGGCTGGACACAAATATAGTGCGAAGCCCCACGTCAATTTTTTTTTAATTATTTCATGAAATAATTTTTTTAAAAAAGGGCTTCCCTATATTGTTGTGTCCGGCCAGGTACAAATAGGCAGCTGGTGGTTGGGGGCAGCCTGTTCCTGCCTGCTGTACCTGGCTGGACACAAATATAGGGCGAAGCCCCACATCAATTTTTTTTAAAATAAATCCTTTATTTTAACACTAAATGACATTTGAGGAGTTAATAAAGATGCAGTCCCTAAATTATTATTTATTTTTTAATAAATTTTTCCCAAAACTTTTGACGTGGGCTTCGCCATATTTTTGTATGCCAGCCAGGTACAGCATCCAGCTTCTATGAACGCGTCATTTTCAGGGGTGGCTGTGGACTGCAATTTTCAGCGGGGGGGGGGGCAGAAAGCTTGGGCCTCCCTGCGCTGCAGATTCCATCCCCCAGCTGCCTAGTTGTACCTGGCTGGACACAAAAATAGAGAGAAGCTTCACGTATTTTTTTTTTTTAATTATTTCATGAAATTCATGAAATAATTAAGAAAAAAGGGCTTCCCTATATTGTTGTGTCCAACCAGGTACAAATAGGCAGCTGGTGGTTGGGGGCAGCCCGTTCCTGCCTGCTGTACCTGGCTGGACACAAATATAGGGCGAAGCCCCACGTCAATTTTTTTTAAATCATTTCAGGAAATTCATGAAATAATTAAAAAAAATTGATGTGGGGCTTCGCCCTATATTTGTGTCCAGTCAGGTACAGCAGGCAGGAACGGGCTGCCCCCAACCACCAGCTGCCTATTTGTACCTAGCCGGACACAACAATATAGGGAAGCCCTTTTTTTCTTAATTATTCCATGAATTTCATGAATTTAAAAAAAAAATACGTGGAGCTTCGCCCTATTTTTGTGTCCAGCCAGGTACAGCAGGCAGGAACAGGCTGCCCCCAACCACCAGCTGCCTATTTGTACCTGGCCGGACACAACAATATAGGGAAGCCCTTTTTTAAAAAAATTATTTCATGAAATAATTAAAAAAAAATTGACGTGGGGCTTCGCTCTGTTTTTGTGTCCAGCCAGGTACAACTAGGCAGCTGGGGGCTGGAATCTGCAGCGCAGGGAGGCCCAAGCTTTCTGGGCCCCACCCGCTGCAAATTGCAGTCCGCAGCCGCCCCGGAAAATGGCGCGTTCATAGAAGCGCCATCTTCTGGCGCTGTACCCAACTCATCCAGGGCCCTGGTGCGGTGGCTCACTGGGTAATAAAGGGGTTAAGGCCAGCTTGGCATTATCAGCTGGCCCTAAGCCCGAAATTCATGGGGTCACGCCAATATTAGACATGACCACCATGAATTTCTAGTAAAGTATTTAAAAAAAACACAAACACCCAGAAAAAAGTCCTTTAATTGAAATAAACACACAATTCTTTATTGTTCTAAATTAAACCATACTTACCATCACGCCCATTCCAGCTGAAGCCAACGATCTCCTGCAATAAAAGTAAAATAATAAAGCAACCTCATCCTTACCTTTCCATGGCTCCCACGACGGCTCCAGCTCTGCTACATCGAGATGACTGGCTGGACCGCAGCAGAACGCTGCCATCCAGCCTATCATCCCGCAGACACTGATAAGCGCAGGCATGCTTGCGCTCCTCAGTGTCTGGCTGTGACGGCATCCAGATGAGCCGAGGTCATGTCCAATGAACTCGGCGCACCTCATGCACGTCACTGACAGCGTGGGAAAATTCTCACGCTGAAGCGCTGAGTGCAGGAGAATTTTCCCACGCTGTCAGTGACGTGCATGAGGTGAGCTGAGTTCATTGGACATGACCTCACCTCATGTATGTCACTGACAGCGTGGGAGAAGTCTCACGCTGAAGCGCTGAGTGCAGGAGAATTTTCCCACGCTGTCAGTGACGTGCATGAGGTGAGCTGAGTTCATTGGACATGACCTCGGCTCATCTGGATGCCGTCACAGCCAGACACTGAGGAGCGCAAACATGCCTGCGCTTCTCAGTGTCTGCGGGATGACAGGCTGGATGGCAGCGTTCTGCTACGGTCCAGCCTGTCATCTCGATGTAGCAGAGCTGAAGCTGTCGTGGGAACCATGGAAAGGTAAGGATGAGGTTGCTTTATTATTTTACTTTTATTGCAGGAGATCGTTGGCTTCAGCTGGAATGGGCGTGACTGTAAGTATGGTTTAATTTAGAACAATAAAGAATTGTGTGTTTATTTCAATTAAAGGACTTTTTTCTGGGTGTTTGTGTTTTTTTTTAATACTTTACTAGAAATTCATGGCGGTCATGTCTAATATTGGCGTGACCCCATGAATTTCGGGCTTAGGGCCAGCTGATAATGCCAAGCTGGCCTTAACCCCTTTATTACCCAGTGAGCCACCGCACCAGGGCCCTGGATGAGTTGGGTACAGCGCCAGAAGATGGCGCTTCTATGAACGCGCCATTTTCCGGGGCGGCTGCGGACTGCAATTTGCAGCGGGTGGGGCCCAGAAAGCTTGGGCCTCCCTGCGCTGCAGATTCCAGCCCCCAGCTGCCTAGCTGTACCTGGCTGGACACAAAAATAGGGCGAAGCGCCACACATTTTTTTTTTTAATTATTTCATGAAATTCATGGAATAATTAAGAAAAAAAGGGCTTCCCTATATTGTTGTGTCCGGCTAGGTACAAATAGGCAGCTGGTGGTTGGGGGCAGCCCGTTCCTGCCTGCTGTACCTGGCTGGACACAAATATAGTGCGAAGCCCCACGTCAATTTTTTTTTAATTATTTCATGAAATAATTAAAAAAAAAAGGGCTTCCCTATATTGTTGTGTCCGGCCAGGTACAAATAGGCAGCTGGTGGTTGGGGGCAGCCCGTTCCTGCCTGCTGTACCTGACTGGACACAAATATAGGGCGAAGCCCCACATAATTTTTTTTTAATTATTTCATGAATTTCCTGAAATAATTAAAAAAAAATTGACGTGGGGCTTCACACTATATTTGTGTCCAGCCAGGTACAGCAGGTAGGAACGGGCTGCCCCCAACCACCAGCTGCCTATTTGTACCTGGCCAGACACAACAATATAGTGAAGCCCTTTTTTTCTTAATTATTCCATGAATTTCATGAAATAATTAAAAAAAAAAAAACGTGGAGCTTCTCCCTATTTTTGTGTCCAGCCAGGTACAACTAGGCAGCTGGGGGCTGGAATCTGCAGCGTAGGGAGGCCCAAGCTTTCTGCCCCCCCCCCCCCACTGAAAATTGCAGTCCGCGGCCGCCCCGGAAAATGGCGCGTTCATAGAAGCTGGATGCTGTACCTGGCTGGCATACAAAAATATGGCGAAGCCCACGTCAAAAGTTTTGGGAAAAATTAATTAAAAAATAAATAATAATTTAGGGACTGCATCTTTATTAACTCCTCAAATGTCATTTAGTGTTAAAATAAAGGATTTATTTAAAAAAAAAATGGCGTGGGATCCCCCATAATTTTAATCTCTAGCGGAGGTTAAGCAGACGGCTGGGGCAGATGTTTGAAGCCTGGGAAGGGGGTAAAACCCACGGAGCTTCCCAGGCTACTAATATCAGCCCCCAGCTGAATACCTAGCCTTTACTAGCTATTAAAATGGGGGACCCCCCCCAAAAAAATGACGTGGGGTCCCCCCTATTTTAATAGCTAGCAAAGGCTAGGCAGACAGCTGGGGGCTGATATTAATAGCTCAGGAAGGGTGCCATGAATATTGGCCCCCTCCCAGGCTAGAAACACCAGCCGTCAGCCGCCCCAGAAATGGCGCATCCATAGGATGCGCCAATTCTGGCACTTAGCCTCGCTCTTCCACGCTGCCCTGGTGCGGTGGCAGGGGGTAATAGTGGTGGGGTTCATGTCAGCGCCAGCTGCCATGAAGCCCAGGTTAGTAATGATGGCCGTCTATATGACACCCCCATTACTAACCTACAAAGTGTTAAAAAGAAAAAACACACTACACCCAGAAAAAAATAATTTATTTGAAATAAAACACACCATTTTATTTAATTCTTAGTTTACTAAAAAAAAATAGTTACCTGTCCACGTTCCTGCGCTGATCTCCCATGCACAGCTGTCACATCTGGAGAAGGTGACAGCTGTGCATGGCTGCTGTAAGCTCACGCTGTCGGGAACACGTCCGCTCCCGGCAGCAGGAGCCACTGACTGAGGTCACCGGAGTGCATTCAGGCAGCGCAGCTCCGGAGACCTCCTTTACGGCACTGCTGTACCGTGGGAATTTCTCACGATACAGCAGTGCCGTAAAGGAGCTAACCGAAGCAGCGCTGCCTGAACTCCGGTGAACCCTTACGGCCCCGTCATTCTAGCGGCGGCAGCGGTTCAGAGCGGTCACATTCTATGTGGCTGCTCTAAACTGGAGATCTTCGTGGGACACTCGTGGACTACTACGGAGGGGTAAGGATAAGGTTGTGGTTTATTATTTTATATTTTATTACAGGAGATCGATGGCTTCGGGGAATTAGGTGTCTAGGTGAGTATAGGTGTAGTTTTTTATTTTTTACTTTATTTTAGGTGGCGATCGGCGGGGACAGGTAATGTATGAACTAATTTCTTTTAGGTAACCACTGGCCACCAATGACATGTATCTAACATTTATTGGGGACACAGTAGGGCAATTTAAATAGCAGGATCAGGCTGATGGGAACTACTGCTCCCATCAAGCTGATCCTGCTGGCACGAGTGGACGGGGGACAGACATAGGCCGATGGGAGTAGTAGTGTCACATCGGCCTATGTCTGCCTGCACGCACAGACACATCGCACAGACACCCCGCACACACACCCAGCACACACACCCCGCACACACACACCCCGCACACACACACCCCGCACACACACACCGCGCACACACACCCCGCACACACACTAATCATGACGGGTCCGGGAGGTGAGGCTGACCTGTGCGGCCGTGGGAAAGTTCATGTGAGTTCATGCAATGCAGTCAAGCATGAACTCACATGAACCCTCTGAGGGCACCGCGGCGACTTCAAATGAACAGCTGATCGGCATCACCTGATACCTCAGCTGTTCATTTGAAATAACCGGCGGGAAAGCGCAGCACAGAACGGGAAAGCCGGCGGTGAACTCTTTTCACTGCCGGCTTCCCCGCCCGGGTCCTTCGCTCCCCGCTCCTTGGTGCTGTGCTCCCCGCCCGGTCCTAACTTACAATCGGGATGGGAGGTGGCGAGGGGAGCGGAGGATCGGGGTGGGAGGCTGCGGGGAAGCAGTATGGGGCTGTGTGATTGTTTAAAAGCCGGCGGCTTTTTACCGCCCGCCGGCTTTTAAACAATCAGGAGAATTCTCCCACGCTGGGATGGCATTCTGATGACAGGCTGGATCTCAGCTGAGCGCTGCCACCCAGCTTGTCATCCTTCACAGACACTGCAGAGCGCAGGCATTATGGGAACTTCCGATTCCGGTATTCGATATTATAAAAGTATCGGAATTAAGTATCGGAATTCCGATACAGTGAATATCGGCCGATACCCGATATTTCAGTATCGGAATGCTCAACACTACTCATGAACCAAAATGAATAAATATATGAATGAATGAATGAATTGTGTTTACTCAGAAAATTGAAACATCTTTCTTCTTATATTAATTCATATCATCATTATATTTAATGAAGCAATATTCTTGTACTTGACATTACCCCATTAAATATTAACGTGTTTCCTCAATTGAGATATTGAACTGAATTAAAATCAAAAATTGAGAATTAAAAATGAAAAATGAAAAAATAAGAAAATAGATAAGAATAAAATTTTAAAAATTAAAAATAAAATTAAGAGTAAAAATAAGAATAAAAATAAAAATAAGGCCTTTATATGTTTGATGACAAATGTAGAGTAATTATATTCTTTATAAAAATACCCTTATATTTCCATTATCTAGATGATTTCATATTTGTGATAACCTTGTATTACCAAAAAATGATTAAATGATGCAACTTTGCATGTAATACCCTTCTTAATTTTACCATTGCACCTTATTAATATTCCTTCTTCATTAAAATGTGTGAAAAATAAGTATTGATCAAAAGTGATTATGTAATCAGGATCAAAAACACATTTTCCCCCTTAATGCCAAAAAATATTATTTTATAAAATAATTTATGTATATATCAGAACCAAATTAAAAATAATTATTCTTCTATAAATATTTTGCATAAATTTCATATCAATGAGTAGCATAGATTTGTCTGAAGAGGTGTGTACCTATTTAGGTAACCATTAAAAAATAATAATATCATAGTTATTCAAGGATATTATCATGTGGAAAAATTATTCTAAATGTAAATTTGCTTTGTAAACCATTTTGATGTGTGGTTGCCCTTATCCACTATTAGTTAAATCAAGAAATTATAATTACTAAAGAAATATATATATATATATATATATATATATATATGTAGATAATACTTAATTATGTATCATAATTTTCTCAGAATTAAATATATTTTTGTACCTTCACATAAAGAAACGTTTTCTTTTTTTCCTTGCACACATGAGGCCTCACATTCAGTTACTTAGCAATTGCTCACATTAATTCATCTTTCACTCTGACTGTCACAGATTCATTCAACTCAAACATTCCACATATGAAGTTATATATATATATATATATATATATATATATATATATATTTAAGCCAAAATTGTTGTATCCTATTTATCAATGCGCATTGTCATATCAATTAAATTTAATATCTTAATATTTCTTTGAATATTCCCCAAGTACATATAATATAATATGAGATTTTCCTGAAATTCAAGACACTTGAAAAAAACTCTTGATTTGCAAAAATAGAAATGTCCTAGATTTTTTTTTTCCACTGGCTGCCAGGGTTTAAGTTACATCAGCTGGAAATAGAATGAATGGGATTCTATACTATTTACTCAAAGTTCAAAGGCTGCAGCTGTCACACATCATGCTGTAAAGCTACTTGTTATAACGAACACTTCATGCACAGAAAAATATTAATTAATTAATGTTACACATAATATAGTTTACTAGTTATATTGTTATTATTTTAAAATGTTATACACATAAATCATGCAATTTTTCAACTTCCTGTGTGAATAAAGAAATAAATCCATTTTAGAGTTGTTTGATCAAATCCTGCTTTGGAATGAAAACTCTAAGGAAATGTAAAAAAATAAAATTAAATATCAAATTCATACAGAAACAGAATTATTTAAATATCTTATACATATATTGGTTGGTTATAATGTAATTCAAAATATTGCTATTTTAATTTATATATGAAATTCTAATTTATTAATTAATATTTTTGTTAATTGTTACTATAAATATATATAAATACAATTATACACAATCTCTACTTAGACAAGTGTATATTTATATATATATGAACTGTTAGAAACTATGTAACTACAATTTTACTGTATAAGATTATAAATAAATAATGATACATTGTATAACATTTTGATACATTATAATTACAGTTTTTTTTCTTAGCCACTCCCTAAACCAAATCTTCTGTCTCTCTCAAATATCTCCAGGAAGGGTCTATTTAGAAAATTCATTTTTTTATCCTTCAAAACCTCAGAGAACTGCCTGTCCTTCTGTCCACATTCCATGATGTCACTGTGAACTGGTCGTCTCACCTGCCTCTGTCCGTCAATTTCGGCCATTTTCCTTTTTAGAGAGTCACAGTTCTGACTGAGTGTTAACTCTTTCTGTGAAAAAATGGACATTTGAATCATTTAATATGGCTTATAACATATATGAAATCTTCTGCGTATTTGATAGATTTCATTATGGGGATGACTCAGTCTAGGAGAGTTTGATATTGGCTTTTGGTAAGATTTCACCTTTTCTGGTTTTACAAATTTAGCTTGATTTATTTTCTTTTCACGATTCTCATGTTTTCTAACAGAATCCACAACTGCGCACATTTAAATAGAGAAACCTTTTGTCACACAAAAACTTGAGATACTGGATTTAAGAATTTGAATTTTTGTACAAAAGTGCTTATCATTTGTTGTAATTTTCCATTTTTGATGAGAGCTTTGTACAACCGTTCAAATATGGACATGAATGTATATGTACATTCCTTCCTACCAATTCTTAATTTCTGCAGATCTTCTATGTTGAGAAAATCCTTTGTGACACAATAAATCAAATATTTTAATCTGTCCGAATCATTTTCCCATCCAATAGGAGAGTCATTTTCACAGGGCATTAAATTTAGACGTCTGGAATATGTCACAGGAACCCACATTTTAAATAATTGATTCCTCTCCTCATTGGATAAATCAAACTTATCAGAGAAGCTCTCAAATGTCTCTGAATTTCTACAGGCATGGATTTTGACATTATATTTTGGCATGATTTTGTATAATTTTAGCAAATTTTTCCTCATTCTAATTTGGAGTTGGGCCGCTTCTGAATTTTCTGCTATTTTTAGTGTCCTTGTATGTCAGCTCCTCCTACGTCACTCATGTCTCCACCCACATCACCTAATATGTCAGTTTCTCATATGTCAATCATGTCTCCTCCCATGTCAGGTTTTTGTATGTCCGTCTCATGGTCAGACCCAAGGTCACCTTCAGTTACACACACGTGTCTCAAATCTTGTTCAATTTTATCTTTACAGTCAGAATCATTGTCACCATCTGACACTATTTCTACACTATTGTCCTGCTTAGACCTCTTTAACACAAAATTATGAAATACTTGTATCAAATGTAGAATATTCTGCAATTTGTGTTTATTTCTATTTGCCAATTTAGTTAACTGTAAATTCTGCAATTCACATTCTCTATATAACCTAAGCCACAAAACGTCTAAGTCATTTTCTGCATTAACTCTAAAGTTAATCTTACTTTGTTTAGCAAAAGAAGAAATTATATCCATATTTTGCTTACCTTCAGCTTCCTTAGCTTCTGTTTATAAGCACGTCCTATCCTCAGTTCGTCTGATTCTGATCCTTGTAGTACCTCTGGTTCCTGTCAGTTCTCAGTCTGTAGAATAGATTAGTCATCAGTCTATAGATTCTTTCTGATTCTGGTGACAAGTTAGTGAATTTACTGACACGTGAACAACAGCTGTTCAGCTCGTCTCTTCTATCCCCCCCTTTGTTCAAGAAGGAAATTCACTAAAAAAAATGAAAAATCAGTACTGGCTAGGCTCGCCATTGTAAAATAAATACTCCTTTCTGTATTATTTTCTCTACTGAGGACTTCTCAAAGTATCAATATCATGACATTCTTATAAAAAAATGTATCGATTTATTCTTGGATTGTCCATTAACAAGAATCAGATTGCAGCAGGTACAGTACAGACCAAAAGTTTGGACACACCTTCTCATTTAAAGATTTTTCTGTATTTTCATGACTATGAAAATTGTACATTCACACTGAAGGCATCAAAACTATGAATTAACACATGTGGAATTATATACTTAACAAAAAAGTGTGAAACAACTGAAAATATGTCTTATATTCTAGGTTCTTCAAAGTAGCCACCTTTTGCTTTGATGACTGCTTTGCACACTCTTGGCATTCTCTTGATGAGCTTCAAGAGGTAGTCACCAGAAATGGTCTTCCAACAATCTTGAAGGAGTTCCCAGAGATGCTTAGCACTTGTTGGCCCTTTTGCCTTCACTCTGCGGTCCAGCTCACCCCAAACCATCTCGATTGGGTTCAGGTCTGGTGACTGTGGAGGCCAGGTCATCTGGCGTAGCACCCCATCACTCTCCTTCTTGGTCAAATAGCCCTTACAGAGCCTGGAGGTGTGTTTGGGGTCATTGTCCTATTGAAAAATAAATGATGGTCCAACTAAACGCAAACCGGATGGAATAGCATGCCGCTGCAAGATACTGTGATAGCCATGCTGGTTCAGTATGCCTTCAATTTTGAATAAATCCCAAACAGTGTCACCAGCAAAGCACCCCACACCACCACACCTCCTCCTCCATGCTTCACGGTGGGAACCAGGCATGTAGAGTCCATCCATTCACCTTTTCTGCGTCGCACAAAGACACGGTGGTTGGAACCAAAGATCTCAAATTTGGACTCATCAGACAAAAGCACAGATTTCCACTGGTCTAATGTCTATTCCTTGTGTTCTTTAGCCCAAACAAGTCTCCTCTGCTTGTTGCCTGTCCTTAACAGTGGTTTCCTAGAAGCTATTTTACCATGAAGGCCTGCTGCACAAAGTCTCCTCTTAACAGTTGTTGAAGAGATGTGTCTGCTGCTAAATCTGTGTGTGGCATTGACCTGGTCTCTAATCTGAGCTGCTGTTAACCTGTGATTTCTGAGGCTGGTGACTCGGATAAACTTATCCTCAGAAGCAGAGGTGACTCTTGGTCTTCCTTTCCTGGGGCGGACCTCATGTGAGCCAGTTTCTTTGTAGCGCTTCATGGTTTTTGCAAATGCACTTGGGGACACTTTCAAAGTTTGCCCAATTTTTCGGACTGACTGACCTTCATTTCTTAAAGTAATGGTGGGCACTCGTTTTTCTTTACTTAGCTGCTTTTTTCTTGCCATAATACAAATTCTAACAGTCTATTCAGTAGGACTATCAGCTGTGTATCCAACTGACTTCTGCACAACACAACTGATGGTCCCAACCCCATTTATAAGGCAAGAAGTCCCACTTATTAAACCTGACAGGGCACACCTGTGAAGTGAAAACCATTTCCGGTGACTACCTCTTGAAGCTCATCAAGAGAATGCCAAGAGTGTGCAAAGCAGTCATCAAAGCAAAAGGTGGCTACTTTGAAGAACCAAGAATATAAGACATACTTTCAGTTGTTTTACACTTTTTTATTAAGTATATAATTCCACATGTGTTAATTCATAGTTTTGATGCCTTCAGTGTGAAAGTGCAATTTTCAAAGTCATGAAAATGCAGAAAAATCTTTAAATGAGAAGGTGTCTCCAAACTTTTGATCTGTACTGTACATACAATAATTAGTTATAAAGTAATTGTCCATTTGTCCATAATTAGCTTAATTGTTGAGATTCACCCATCTTTCCTTGGATCCTGGCTGGTAAATCACGTCTTCGTCCAGCATGTGTGTCAGGATGACACCATGTGTCCGTTGGCCTACGTCAGCTGCTTCCTCAGAGTGCAGATTCTCCTTTTGTGTCCTGTGGAATGGCAAGAGAACCCCCGTGCCTCCAACATGGGTTTTTATAGCACCTGTCACTCTACATATGGTAGTCAACTAAAAATACACACAAATGACGCATGTCAACTAGAAATGATGGCTGATGCAATTCTTGTGCAATGTATAGAACTCAGGATTAAGAATAAAATGAATATCCATAATTAATTATTTAACACCGGTTCAATCTGCTTCAAGCCGGATCAATCCGGTTCAATCTGGTTGAAGCCGGTTCAAACTGGTTCAATCTGGTTCAAGAAGGTTCAAGCTGGTTCAATCTGGTTCAAGCCGGTTCAAACCGGTTAAATCTGGTTCAAGCCAGTTCAATCCAGTTCAATATGGTTCAAGCCGGTTCAAGCCAGTTCAAACTGGTTCAATCCGGTTAAAGCCGGATCAATCTGGTTCAAACCGGTTCAATCAGTTTCACTCCAGTTCAATCTGGTTCAAGCCGGTTCAATCCGGTTCAATCTGGTTCAAACCAGTTCAATCTGGTTCAAACCGGTTCAATCTGGTTCAAACCGGTTCAATCTGGTTCAATCTGGCCTGGAGTAGTGTTGGGGTCCTGGGCAGTACTCCATCCTTACCTGAGAGAAAGAGATGCCACACCTCTAGGTGAGGTAGAGTACCTCTGTGGCGCCACATACATAGCCTCTGGTCCCGAGTCTCATACCGGTGAATCCCCCGCACCGTGTCTGCAGTCACTCTGTATCACTTATGACTGGACAACCCCTCTAATGATCAGTCGTCCTACTGACCAGAAATCAATCATCTATCCATGATAGCTGCGCTCTGTTCTAAATGTGTTTCCCCTCATAGTAGGCCGGGGACAACCAAGAGCTGCAGAGACACAATGTTCTGTTAGGTGTGATGTCCAGTTATACATATTTCTGTGACTGCATAGGGTCAGCCTTCATTGAGAGGGGCTGCCATTACATTCAAAAACTGGATGCCAACCTCCATGGCTAGGTGGGATGTACATGGTCAAATGACCAAATATTTTCCCCAAAAATATAAGAAAAATTAAATGTACACTAGTGGACATCCCTCTTAAGACACAACTCAATGGTAAATCCATGCATATATGAATTATGGTGCTAGTTCAGAAGGGTAATTATAGATCAGGAATGCCACTGGACAAGGTATCAGAGTAGACTACTTCTAGATGGAGCCATAGCTTGGAGGCCCTGGGTGGCTGAGAAGGAATAATAGGTCTGGTGATTGCCACAGGGTGTCTTTACTTATCATACACTTCCCCTGCTGCTATGCATGGTTCAAGACCCCTTTGTGACACCATCTTTAAGTATATTTAAAGGGATTGCTTTGTACACCATCTGCCACAGTTCAGGTCTTGTACTCACTTGGACAGCTTCCATGCCAAAGCTTTGAATGTCCACATTCCTCTTGGTCACCAATACTTCCCCCTCATTGTAGCCAACTCACTGGTCCACTAAGACAAGGATCTTCCTATATCCCAAACACGACTGAACTACCGCCTTTCCCAAGGCTTCAGCACAAACGCAACACTGGTCTGATACCAAGCTGACTACTATCAACCCAGTAGAATCCACAGAGCTGATCCTACACTTCTGGTGGCTCACATGGGACACTAGTGGGCTTCCTAATTCACAACATGATCATATCAGGCTAATAATGGTTACTTGCCAGATCAGATACCCTCACTAAGTAGAGCAACTGTACTGCTCCCCTGTAAGGGTTCATTCGCTTTCTGCTGGGACCTCCTTCACAGCTCCACATAGAGCTGCAAATCAGGTCTCCTGACTTCTGCCTCACAGCCGTCAGTCTCCAGACTACCACCTGAGGGGTGAAGGCTGCTTGTATTAGAGCAGGTCCTGGCCTACACCTCCTCTCGCAATCCTCCTTTTTATGAGCTCGCCCTCATCTAAGCGTGGTGGTACAAAATATCTCCATCAGCACCAGACACTTGCTTGGCCTAGACAACCCTCTGGGCTTCACCTGCCTCATCTCCCAGAAGACTGCCATTTCTCTATCCGGTCATTGTACCTCACAAGGGATGGCACTGAAGTCAGTCCTCCAGCCTCCATAACAATTTGAACATACTATACACAGTTCAACATCTACATGTGCATGTACAGTATAAAATATGGAGTCCAGGACCAGCAGGGAGGCTGCTGAACACTGAAGAACTCTTCAGGTCACACAGTGCTAGCGTTCTACTGCCATCCAGCTGCTTCGCAACTGTTGGGACTTGTAGTATTGAAGATCATCGGCCTACTGGATCCAAATATATTCACAAATGTTCTAAATTAGCCACATCCCTCGAATAAAATAAGACCATTTTGTCATTAACCCCTTCCTGAACAGACTATTTACTGTTTTTGTGTGCTTTCAATTTATCATTCTCTTATTCCAAGACCCACAACTTTTATTTTACGGTCGACATAGCCGTGTGAGGGCTTGTTTTTTTTTGTGGGATGAGTTGTACTTTTGAATGACGCCATCTATTTTATCATGATATACTGGAAAGCGGTAAAAAAAAAATCCAACTGTGGAAAAAAAAGGAGCAATTCCACAATAGTTTTTTATTTTTATTTACAGCGTTCAATTTGCAGTAACCATCACCTGGCGATATGATACTTCAGTTCAGTACAATTAGGCTACATTCACATGATGAGCTTTTATCGCGTATTGTCGCCGCGACTAAAAAGCAGCGTTTTACAATACCAGCAAAGTGTATGGGATTTACAGAAATCTCATGTCCACTGTGCTGCTTTTTTACTCTGTGTAAATTGACCTGAGGTGCGTTTTTCCAATTTGCAGCATGTTCATTTCTCTTGTGGGTAAACTGAGTTTTCTGTGCGGAATTTCCACATCTAATGTAAAAACACGCACATGCGTCTTTAGTGCTTTTACGTAGTGTAAACTCATCAAAACCGCATGCAGTCCGCATCTAAGAATGTCAATACCAGAAAGTTTAAAAAACAAAGCAGCTTTATTTAAAGCATGACACACCAAACAGAGACCAAAAACGCGTCAAAAACACAATGAAATAAAAATGCAGGTAAACTAAGGTCAAAAACTCAACAAACACTGATCATGAGAACGTAGCCTTACGGTGATACTGTGGCATCCTTCTACAACAGGTACCACAGGACCCAAAAGGGTGCATGGACGGACTTCTCCACAAGAGGCCCTCACTACAAACAGACTCCTCCACCCTTCCACCTCATACCACCAGATGGGGCCCTGTTAGGGATATATATATGGAGGGTGGAGCCAGGAAGATCAGTTTAGTGAGAGAATGTGCTGCCACTGAGAGCAGTGAAGACAAAGAGGAGAGGAGAGAGGAATTGAGGGGGCAGAGGAGCATCATAGGCTTACCCCGAGACACAAACGGGACACCGGGTCCGCGCCTATAGGGTCCTCTATACCCAGTAGGGACAACCGGCATACCAGGAGGCTTCCAGACCCCTGGTCATCCTGAAGCTACCAGCAATAACAGGACTAGGAACCACGAAGGCCCCGGCGTCCAGGGATAGTGGTTGCCAAGGAAAGGTCCTACTACCAAGCGGTCAGGTGAGAGAGCAACACAACACAGAAGCTAGGCCAAGTTCCAGGCTGGCTAGAAGCTTAGAGAGAGGGAGACATGGATCAGGAGGCCTTATAGCCGCTCACTGGGGAGAAGTCCTCAAGTACACCCTTCCTAGCAAGTACCCTGGACCATACCTGCCGTTACACCAGTAAAGGTACTGAAGTGCGGCACCCTGCTGCACACAGGTACCACAGGACCCAGGGGGCATGGACGTACTTCTCCACAAGAGGCCCGCATTACATACAAATGACACGCCCTCTGGGCCGTGGGGATACCCGGAGCCGGGCCTTGTAGATGCTGGGGGTTGTAGTCACCGTGGTGGTGACCCGTTCCGTGACCCAGGGCAGTCAAACCAGAGTAGTCTCTGTGTCTTTGTTATATATAGTCCGACTACGCCACCTGTGGGATGAGGTTATTGGGTACCGCCGCTGCGGAGCAGTCTACTGAAGCTGATGGTGGGTGCAGTAAGGTGATGTGACTCCCCACAGGAAGAGTGGAGCTTCAGGGCAGCGTGTATGGATGATGGTGATGATAGTGCCTGGATCAGTAATGATAACACGGAGTCTTTGCAGTGCAGTCCTAGGGTCTTTACTGATGGCAATTATATAGGCCCCAACGGGAGTACTTGCAAGGGATGAGGGCCTGGTCAGAGTGGGAGCAATCCTAGAATTCTCCTGGCCAGGTGGAGTTGTAGGCCTGCCGTTCTGACTGTACTCTTTGGCTATCCCGCTTATAGTCGTGTTGTAGCCCACGTCCCTTAGTGTGACATGCTGTGCTCAAACTTATGGCTGGCGACTCGGATCCCGTGTATTCCTCGCTCCTCTGTGGCGGTACTGGTCCTTTCGTGTGGTTGAGCCTCCGGGCTTCTGTTGGGCCAGGAGACCTGCAATCCCCTGCCCTGCTGTATCTGCTGCTGGGCCTGAAGGGTCCCACAGCCTCGGACTCCGGTGTCCGGTCCTCTGTGTACACTGACCAGGACGAGCTAACTCCAGTTCCAGTCCCTGGCTCCTTGCTCCTTCGTGTCCTATCAGACTCCTGACACTCACTAGACTCCGACTTAGACTCACTAACCCCGCCTCCAGACCCAGTTATAAAGGGCAGGATTCTCCCCTTTCTGGTCTGGAGCAGGAGTTGTTGCATGTAATGTGTGTTCCTGACCAGGAAACGCCCGTTTTGCTCCCAAACATGGTATTACTACCACTGTGGCAACCAGACCCTCTGGGGTGCCACATTCCCCCCTAGTAAATTTCAGTACTCCAGGACTGAACATATTTTGCAAAAATAACAGGTAACAATAAACAAGGTACATTAGAATATTACAAACATTACAGTCTTTATAGGTCACGGTATCATCCGTAACCAGGTGTCCATTCCACTGAAGATGTAGTTTGAGGGACCCGTCCCAAACCCTCCACGGGGGCCCTGGGGTGGCTACAGAGTATAGATGATCCGGATGTTGGACCACGTCTTCGGCCACCTCCACGGGTTTTTGTTCTGTGGTCTGGCACAAAGGGGGGCACTTTACAGGTGCAACTATTTACAAGGTAAAGTTTTTGTTTATCCATTGTCCATAACCTGAAAGTCTTTTTGGACCCTGTCGGGTAAATGGAAGAACATATTTAATACACACATATACAACATTTGCAATAATACAGTTATACATTACACTTTAAATTCTCCAATGAGCAGGGTTCTGACCTCTGGTGATTCTGGTAGACCTACGTAACACACTGTCTGTCTGTGTTCTACCTTGGTCCCCTGTATTTACCCCTGGTGTGGTGGGCTCAATGTTCACCTCACTACAGGTGTTTGTAGGTGTCTCTGGTAGGTTGGGCAGCTTCCTACGGATCCTTTGGCTTACCGTGGGCACGACAGGTTCGCTACTAGCAGAGGGTAGACTCTCCTGGTCTGCTGATGAGGAATCTTCTGTCTCCGGGGCCAATGGTTCTTCCAACTCTACTGGGACTTCTACAGCTTCTTGAGGGGCTGGTTGGAGAAATGTA
This sequence comes from Phyllobates terribilis, assembly GCF_046119375.1. NCBI lineage: Eukaryota > Metazoa > Chordata > Amphibia > Anura > Dendrobatidae > Phyllobates > Phyllobates terribilis. The sequence goes on from NW_027362769.1 coordinate 167,404,400, forward strand.
AGGACTGGCACAACTATTGCATTATTCACTTGTGTCCACGACCGTGGAAATTCTCTGAGTACCGTGCTGACCATTTCTTCCATTTCCTCTGCGGGTTGAGGGATATATTGGTCTTCTTTAGCGTGTTGCAACACTGTTCGGGACATTTCTTCACGTGGTCTCTGGAAACTGTTGCTGTTGTCTCACCTCCGCACTTACTTATGAGGCACACCTTGGTGTTATCATGGTTTGAGGGTAGAACGGTGTACGGCTCTTCCTCCCACTAGTCATCCAACTTGTGAAGTCGCCTCTTCCTCTTTAGGACTTGCTCTCCAGGTGACAGGGGAACAGCAGGTGCATGTTGATTGTAAGTCTTCTCCTGCCTTTGTCTTGCTTGAGACAGACTTCTTTCAACACTTTCTTGTACCTTGCGGTATTGTTGCTGCCGTTCAGTATCCCAATCTGCACCAGGTTGGACGGTCTCTGGTGTTAGGACTACCATATCCAGGTCGATGGGCAGCTTACCAGGTCTTGCTCTCATCAGGTAAGCAGGTGTGCAGTTGGTGGAATTCACTGGGATATGATTGTAGAGGTCCACCAGGTCTGGCAACTTTTCTGGCCACAGACTGCGTTCCTCCAAGGGCAATGTCTTCAGTAGGTCTATCACCACTTGGTTCATCTTTTCACACATCCCGTTGGTTTGGGGGTGATAAGGCATTGTCCTGATTATCTTGCAGCCGTACAGGTTGCAGAATTCCTGGAATACTTCTGCTTCGAAGGCCGGACCTTGGTCAGTTAGCACACATTCTGGGTAACCATGCGGGCGGCAGAAGTGCTGTTGGAAAGCTCTGGCTGCTGTCTGAGCTGTTTGGTCCTTGACTGGCACTACTACCAGGAACCGGGAGTAGTGGTCTACAATGGTGAGAGCGCAGACATAGCCTGACCTGCTCAGGGATAGCTTCACATAGTCCAGGGCTACCAGTTCGAGTGGCTGCTTGGTGATGATGGGCTGCAGGGGAGCCCTCTGGCTGTCACAGTCTTTTCTTCTCAGGTTACATGGTCCGCATTCTCGACACTACCTCTCGATTGCTTTCCTCATGCCAGCCCAATAGAACCGTTCACGTAGCAGGACTTCCAGCTTCTTCCATCCGAAGTGTCCTGCTCCATCGTGGTACGCTTCCAAGACCATAGACGCATTCCTCCTCGGGACTACCACCTGCCAGACAAGCTCATGTGTCCGGGAGTTGATAGTTCTTCGACACAGCTTCCCTTCATAGATGAACAGCTTGCTCTTTTCTTTCCACAGCTGTTTGGTCTCTTCTGGAGCATCTGAATCAGGGTATGAGTCAGCTTGTGTCAGCAACTCTTTGACTAGGCGGACAGTCGGGTCACTGTCTTGTGTTTCTGCCCATCCATGGTGGGGCAATGGATTGAACGTGGCTTCTCTGTTGGCAGAGCACCTGTTCTTCACACAATGGGAGCACTGCTTTATCCCATGGCGGTGGAACGCGAGGATTTCTATCTCTTCCAGCTCCTCCGGGTCTTCTCCCCCGTCTGGCAAGTTAGGCATTCTGGACAGCGCATCTGCGTTTGCATTCTTGTGCCCAGCCCGTACTTGATGGTGAATTCATAATTAGACAGTTGGGCCATCATCTTTGTTCCAGGGCACCAAGTTTTGCAGTGTCCAGGTGTGTCAGCGCGTTATTATCCGTGTACACAGTGAATTTGGAGGAGGCGAGATAATGCTTGAAGCGTTCAGTCACGGCCCAGACGATGGCAAGGAACTCCAACTTGAAGGAGCTGTAGTTTTCTGGGTTTCTTTCGGTGGACCGGAGCTTCCTGCTGGCGTAGGCTATTACCCTTTCTCTGCCTTGTTGGATCTGGGACAGCACCGCGCCCAGTCCCACGTTGCTCGCGTCTGTGTGAAGGATGAAGGGCTGTCCATAATCAGGGTAGGCCAGGACCTCGTCTCCTGTGAGAGCCATCTTTAGCATCTTTAGCCTGGTGAAGGACTCATTTTCCAGCTTGTCCCATTTGAATGGTGGTTTCTGGTTCTTGGCCTTTCTGGACTGGCCTATCAGGAGGTCCTGCATAGGTGCCGCCATCTTGGTGAAGCCTGGTGTAAACCTTCGGTAGTAGCCTAACAACCCGAGGAACTGCCGCACTTCTTTGATGGTGGAAGGTCTCGGCCAGTCCTTGATTACGGTGACCTTGTCGGGGTCTGGTGCTACACCGTCAGCGCTTACCACATGTCCTAAGTACTGTAATTTGGGCTTCAGCAGGTGGCACATTGATAGCTTTACCTTCAGGCCAAAGCCAGCCAGGGCTTCGAACACTTCCGCCAGGTGCTTCAGATGATCCTCATATGTCTTGGAGTATACTATGACGTCATCCAGGTACAGGAGGACTGTCTCAAAATTCTTATGTCCTAGACAGCACTCCATCAACCGCTGGAAGGTTCCTGGGGCATTGCAGAGCCCGAATGGCATGCAGTTGAACTCGCTGAGGCCCATCGGCAGGGCCGGCTCCAGGTTTTTCTAGGCTCCGGGCGAAAGAGTCTGAGTGGGCCCCTTTAACACATACCACGATTCATGATGCACAGATACCGCAGAGAAATATATATATATAGTACAATGCAAAGATTTCACTTCTTACATTACATGAGTGATATCTATTGTAAATTCCACAATAGCTCAGAAACCGGTGAATCGCTCCACACAGAATACTGGCCCCCATATAAGGCTCCATACGGAATACTGGCCCCCATATAACGCTTCATACGGAATACTGGCCCCCATATAAGGCCCCATACGGAATACTGGCCCCCATATAAGGCTCCATACGGAATACTGGCCCCCATATAAGGCCCCATACGGAATACTGGCCCCCATATAAGGCCCCATACGGAACACTGGCCCCCATATAAGGCTCCATGCGGAACACTGACCCCATATAAGGCTCCATGCTTAATACTGGCCCCCATATAAGGCTCCATACGGAATACTGGCCCCCATATAAGGCTCCATACGGAATACTGGCCCCCATATAAGGCTCCATACGGAATACTGGCCCCCATATAAGGCTCCATACGGAATACTGGCCCCCATATAAGGCTCCATACAGAATACTGGCCCCCATATAAGGCCCCATACGGAATACTGGCCCCCATATAAGGCTCCATACGGAATACTGGCCCCCATATAAGGCCCCATACGGAATACTGGCCCCCATATAAGGCTCCATACGGAATACTGGCCTACATATAAGGCTCCATACGGAATACTGGCCCCCATATAAGGCTCCATACAGAATACTGGCCC